>NC_059450.1:53684276-53886776 GCF_905237065.1 Salmo salar
ATTATCTATCCTTTAACCCTACCTACAGTATACTCTGTTACTGTCTATCTTTACCCCTACCTACAGTATACTCGCTGTTACTGTCTATTATCTATCCTTTCCCCCTACCTACAGTATACCTTGTTACTATCGATTATCTATCCTTTACCCCTACCTAGAGTATATGCTATTGTTTCCATATTATCTTCTTTACCCCTTCCATACAGTATACTGCTGTTACTGTCTATTATCTATCATTTACCCGAAACCTCACACTATACTGCTGTGACTGTCTATTATCCATCTTTACTCCCTACCTACAGTATACTGCTGCTACTGTCTATTATCTATCCTTACCCCTACCTACAGTATGGATACTGTTACTGTCGTATTATCTATCCCTTTACCCCTACCTACAGATACGCTGTTACTGTCTATTATCTATCCTTTACCCCTACCTACAGTTATACCGCTGTTACTGTCTATTATCTATCCTTTATCTCTACCTACAGTATACCGCTGTTACTGCTCTATTATCTATCCTTTACCCCCTACCTACAGTATACTGCTGCTACTGTCTATTATCTATCCTTTACCCCCACCTACAGTATACCGCTATTGCTGTCTATTATCTCTCCTTTACCCCTACCTACAGTATACGGCTGTTACTGTCTATTATCTATCCTTACTCCCCTACCTACAGTATGCTGCTGTTACTGTCTATTATCTATCCTTTACCCTACCCCACAGTTTACTGTCTATTATCTATCCTTTGACCCCTACAGTATACTGCTGTTACTGTCTATTATCTATCCTTTTCCCCTACCTACAGTATACTGCTGTTACTGTCTATCCTTTATCCCTACCTACAGTTGTTACTGTCTATTATCTATCCTTAACCCTACCTACAGTATACTGTTGACTGTCTATTATCTGTCCTTTACCCCTCTACCTACAGTTTACAGCTGTCTATTATCTATCCTTTACCCCCTACCTACAGTATACCGCTGTTACTGTCTATTATCTATCCTTTACCCTTCCTACAGTATACTGCTGTTACTGTCTTATCTATAATTTACCCCTACCTACAGTATACTGCTGTTACTGTCTATTATCTATCCTTTTACCCCTTCCTACAGTATACTGCTGTTACTGTCTATTATCTATCCTTTACCCCTACCTACAGTATACTGATGTTACTGTCTATTATCTATCCTTTACCCCTACCTACAGTATACTGCTGTTACTGTCTATTATCTATCCTTTACCCCTACCTACAGTATACTGCTGTTACTGTCTATCCTTTACCCCACCTACAGTATACTGATGTTACTGTCTATTATCTATCCTTTACCCCTACCTACAGTATACTGCTGTTACTGTCTATTATCTATCCTTACCCCACCTACAGTATACTGCTGTTACTGTCTATCCTTTATCCCCTACCTACAGTATACCGCTGTTACTGTCTATCTATCCTTTACTCCCTACCTACAGTATACTGCTGTTACTGTCTATTATTTATCCTTTACCCCTACCTACAGTATACTGACTATTATCTATCCTTTACCCCTACCTACAGTATACTGCTGTTACTGTCTATTATCTATCCTTTACCCCTACCTACAGTATACTGCTGTTACTTTATTATCTATCCTTTACCCCTACCTACAGTATACTGCTGTTACTGTCTATCCTTTCCCCCTACCTACAGTATACTGCTGTTACTGTCTATCATTTATCCCTACCTACAGTATACTGCTGTTGCTGTCTATTATCTATCCTTTCTCCCTACCTACAGTATACTGCTGTTACTGTCTTATCTATCCTTTACCCCTACCTACAGTATACTGCTGTTACTGTCTATTATCTATCCTTATCCCCTTCCTACAGTATACTGCTGTTACTGTCTATTATCTATCATTTACCCCTAACCTACACTATACTGCTGTGGACTGTCTATTATCTATCCTTTACCCCTACCTACAGTATACTGCTGCTACTGTCTATTATCTATCCTTTACCCCTACCTACCAGTATCGCTGTTACTGTCTATTATCTATCCTTATCCCCTACCTACAGTATACCGCTGTTACTGTCTATTATCTATCCTTTACCCCCTACCTACAGTATACCGCTGTTACTGTCTATTATCTATCCTTTATCTCTACCTACAGTATACCGCTGTTACTGTCTATTATCTATCCTTTACCCCTACCTACAGTATACTGCTGCTACTGTCTATTATCTATCCTTTACTGCCCCTACCTACAGTATACGGCTGTTACTGTCTATTATCTCTCCTTTACCCCTACCTACAGTATACTGCTGTTACTGTCTCATTATCTATCCTTTACCCCTACCTACAGTATACTGCTGTTACTGTCTATTATCTATCCTTTGACCCTCCCTGCAGTATACTGCTGTTACTGTCTATTATCTATCCTTTACCCCTACCTACAGTTTACTGTCTATTATCTATCCTTTACCCCTACCTACAGGTATACTGCTGTTACTGTCTATTATCTATCCTTACTCCCTACCTACAGTATACCGCTGTTACTGTCTATTATCTATCCTTTGCCTCTACCTACAGTATACTGCTGTTACTGTCTATTATCTATCCTTTACCCCTACCTACAGTATACTGCTGCTACTGTCTATTATCTATCCTTTACCCTACCTACAGGTATACTGACTATTATCTATCTGTACCTCTGCCTACAGTATACCGCTGTTACTGTCTATTATCTATCCTTTACCCCTACCTACAGTATACGGCTGTTACTGTCTATTATCTATCCTTTACCCCCTACCTACAGATATACTGCTGTTACTGTCTATTATCTATAATTTACTCCCTACCTACAGTATACTGCTGTTACTGTCTATTATCTATCCTTTTACCCTTCCTACAGTATACTGCTGTTACTGTCTATTATCTATCCTTTCCCCTACCTACAGTATACTGATGTTACTGTCTATTATCTATCCTTTCGCCCTACCTACAGTATACTGCTGTTACTGTCTATCCTTTACCCCTACCTACAGTATACCGCTGTTACTGTCTATCTATCCTTTACCCCTACCTACAATATACTGCTGTTACTGTCTATTATCTATCCTTTACCCCTACCTACAGTGTTACTGTCTATTATCTATCCTTTATCCCTACCTACAGTATACTGCTGTTACTGTCTATTATTTATCCTTTACCCTACCTACACTTTACTGTCTATCTATCCTTTACCCCTACCTACAGTATACCGTTGTTACTTTCTATTATCTATCCTTTCCCTACCTACAGTATACGTTTGCTGTCTACTGATCCTTTACCCCTACCTACAGTATACTGCTGTTACTTTCTATTATCTATCCTTTTTCCCTACCTACAGTATAGCTGTCTATTATCTATCCTTTATCCCTACCTACAGTATACTGCTGTTACTGTCTATTATTTATCCTTTACCCCTACCTGCAGTATACTGCTGTTACTGTCTATTATCTATCATTTACCCTTCCTACAGTATACTGCTGTTACTGTCTATCCTTTACCCCTACCTACAGTATACTGCTGTTACTGTCTAATATCTATCCTTTGCCCCTACCTACAGTATACTGCTGTTACTGTCTTATCTATCCTTTCTCCCCTACCTACAGTATACTGCTGTTACTGTCTATTATCTATCTTATCCCTTCCTACAGTATACTGCTGTTGCTGTCTATTATCTATCATTTACCCCAACCTACACTATACTGCTGTGGACTGTCTATTATCTATCCTTTACCCCTACCTACAGTATACTGCTGCTACTGTCTATTATCTATCCTTTACCCCCACCTACAGTATACCGCTGTTACTGTCTATTATCTATCCTTTACCCCTACCTACAGTATACCGCTGTTACTGTCTATTATCTATCCTTTACCCCTACCTACAGTATACGCTGTTACTGTCTATTATCTATCCTTTATCTCTACCTACAGTATACCGCTGTTACTGTCTATTATCTATCCTTTACCCCTACCCTACAGTATACTGCTGCTACTGTCTATTATCTATCCTTTACCCCTACCTACAGTATACCGCTGTTACTGTCTATTATCTATCCTTTCCCCTACCTACAGTATACCGCTGTTACTGTCTATTATCTATCCTTTACACCTACCTACAGTATACCGCATTGTTACTGTCTATTATCTATCCTTTATCTCTACCTACAGTATACTGCTGTTGCTGTCTATTATCTATCCTTTACCCCTACCTACAGTATACTGCTGCTACTGTCTATTATCTATCCTTTACCCTACCTACAGTATACCGCTGTTGCTGTCTATTATCTATCCTTTACCCCTACCTACAGTATACTGCTGTTACTGTCTATTATCTATCCTTTACCCCTACCTACAGTATACTGCTGTTACTGTCTATTATCTATCCTTTGCCCTACCTACAGTATACCGCTGTTACTGTCTATTATCTATCATTTACCCCTAACCTACAGTATACTGCTGTGACTGTCTATTATCTATCCTCCCTACCTACAGTATACTGCTGCTACTGTCTATTATCTATCCTTTACCCTACCTACAGTATACCGCTGTTGCTGTCTATTATCTATCCTTTACCTCTACCTACAGTATACGGCTGTTACTGTCTATTATCTATCCTTTACCCCTACCTACAGTATACCGCTGTTACTGTCTATTATCTATCCTTTACTCTCTACCTACAGTATACTGCTGTTACTGTCTATTATCTATCCTTTACCCTACCTACGGTATACAGCTGCTACTGTCTATTATCTATCCTTTACCCTTCCTACAGTATGCTTGTTTATCTATCCTTTACCTCTACCTACAGTATACCGCTGTTACTGTCTATTATCTATCCTTTACCCCTTCCTACAGTATACTGCTGTTACTGTCTTATCTATAATTTACCCCTACCTACAGTATACTGCTGTTACTGTCTATTATCTATCCTTTTACCCTTCCTACAGTATACTGCTGTTGCTGTCTATTATCTATCCTTTACCCTACCTACAGTATACTGATGTTACTGTCTATTATCTATCCTTTACCCCTACCTACAGTATACTGCTGTTACTGTCTATCCTTTACCCCTACCTACAGTATACCGCTGTTACTGTCTATCTATCCTTTACCCCTACCTACAGTTTACTGTCTATTATCTATCCTTTATCCCTACCTACAGTATACTGCTGTTACTGTCTATTATTTATCCTTTACCCCTACCTACACTTTACTGTCTATCTATCCTTTACCCCTACCTACAGTATACTGCTGTTACTTTCTATTATCTATCCTTTTCCCCTACCTACACTTTACTGTCTATCTATCCTTTACCCCTACCTACAGTATACTGCTGTTACTGTCTATTATCTATCATTTACCCCTACCTACAGTATACTGCTGTTACTGTCTATTATCTATCATTTACCCCTACCTACAGTATACTGCTGTTACTTTCTATTATCTATCCTTTACCCCTACCTACAGTATACCGCTGTTACTGTCTATTATCTATCATTTACCTCTACCTACAGTATACTGCTGTTACTTTCTATTATCTATCCTTTACCCCTACCTACAGTATACTGCTGTTACTTTCTATTATCTATCCTTTACCCCTACCTACAGTATACTGCTGTTACTGTCTATCCTTTACTCCCTACCTACGAGTATACTGCTGTTACTGTCTATTATCTATCCTTTGCCCTACCTACAGTATACTGCTGTTACTGTCTTATCTATCCTTTACCCCTACCTACAGTATACTGCTGTTACTGTCTATTATCTATCCTTTACCCCTTCCTACAGTATACTGCTGTTACTGTCTATTATCTATCATTTACCCCAACCTACACTATACTGCTGTGACTGTCTATTATCTATCCTTTGCCCTACCTACAGTATACTGCTGTTACTGTCTATTATCTATCCTTTACCCTACCTACAGTATACCGCTGTTACTGTCTATTATCTATCCTTTACCCCTACCTACAGTATACCGCTGTTACTGTCTATTATCTATCCTTTACCCCTACCTACAGTATACCGCTGTTACTGTCTATTATCTATCCTTTATCTCTACCTACAGTATACCGCTGTTACTGTCTATTATCTATCCTTTACCCCTACCTACAGTATACTGCTGCTACTGTCTATTATCTATCCTTTACCCCTACCTACAGTATACCGCTGTTACTGTCTATTATCTCTCCTTTACCCCTACCTACAGTATACTGCTGTTACTGTCTATTATCTATCCTTTACCCCTACCTACAGTATACTGCTGTTACTGTCTATTATCTATCCTTTACCCCTACCTACAGTTTACTGTCTATTATCTATCCTTTACCCCTACCTACAGTATACTGCTGTTACTGTCTATTATCTATCCTTTTCCCCTACCTACAGTATACTGCTGTTACTGTCTATCCTTTACCCCTACCTACAGTTTACTGTCTATTATCTATCCTTTAACCCTACCTACAGTATACTGCTGTTACTGTCTATTATCTGTCCTTTACCCCTACCTACAGTTTACTGTCTATTATCTATCCTTTACCCCTACCTACAGTATACCGCTGTTACTGTCTATTATCTATCCTTTCCCTACCTACAGTATACTGCTGTTACTGTCTATCTTTTACCCCTACCTACAGTATACTGCTGTTACTGTCTATTATCTATCCTTTACCCCTACCTACAGTATACTGCTGTTACTGTCTATTATCTATCCTTTACCCCTTCCTACAGTATACTGCTGTTACTGTCTATTATCTATCCTTTACCCCTTCCTACAGTATACTGTTGTTACTGTCTAATATCTATCATTTGCCCCTAACCTACACTATACTGCTGTGACTGTCTATTATCTATCCTTTTCCCCTACCTACAGTATACTGCTGCTACTGTCTATTATCTATCCTTTACTCCTACCTACAGTATACCGCTGTTACTGTCTATTATCTATCCTTTACCCCTACCTACAGTATACCGCTGTTACTGTCTATTATCTATCCTTTGCCCCTACCTACAGTATACCGCTGTTACTGTCTATTATCTATCCTTTACGCTCTACCTACAGTATACTGCTGTTACTGTCTATTATCTATCCTTTACTCCCTACCTACAGTATACTGCTGCTACTGTCTATTATCTATCCTTTACCCCTACCTACAGTATACCGCTGTTACTGTCTATTATCTATCCTTTACCCCTACCTACAGTATACTGCTGTTACTGTCTATTATCTATCCTTTACCCCTACCTACAGTATACTGGTCTATTATCTATCCTTTCTCCCTACCTACAGTATACTGCTGTTACTGTCTATTATCTATCCTTTACCCCTACCTACAGTATACTGACTTATCTGTCCTTTCCCTACCTGCAGTATCTGTCTATTATCTATCCTTTACCTCTACCTACAGTATACCGCTGTTACTGTCTATTATCTATCCTTTCCCTACCTACAGTATACTGCTGTTACTGTCTATTATCTATCAATTTACCCCTACCTACAGTATACTGCTGTTACTGTCTATTATCTATCCTTTTACCCCTTCCTACAGTATACTGCTGTTACTGTCTATTATCTATCCTTTACCCCTACCTACAGTATACTGCTGTTACTGTCTATTATCTATCCTTTACCCCTACCTACGGTATACTGCTGTTACTGTCTATCCTTTACCCCTACCTACAGTATACCGCTGTTACTGTCTTATCTATCCTTTACCCTTACCTACAGTATACTGACTATTATCTATCCTTTGCCCCCCTACCTACAGTATACTGTCTATTATCTATCCTTTACCCCTACCTACAGTATACTGCGTGTCACTGTCTTTTATCTATCCTTTACCCCTACCTGCAGTATACCGCTGTTACTGTCTATTATCTATCCTTTACCCCTACCTACAGTATACTGCTGTTACTGTCTATTATCTATCCTTTACCTCTACCTACAGTATACTGCTGTTACTGTCTATTATCTATCCTTTCCCCCTACCTACAGTATACTGCTGTTACTGTCTCATTATCTATCCTTTACCCCTACCTACAGTATACCGCTGTTACTGTCTATTATCTATCCTTTACCCCTACCTACAGTATACCGCTGTTACTGTCTATTATCTATCCTTTACCCCCACCTACAGTATACCGCTGTTACTGTCTATTATCTATCCTTTACCCCCTACCTACAGTATACCGCTGTTGCTGTCTATTATCTATCCTTTACCCCTACCTACAGTATACCGCTGTTACTGTCTATTATCTCTCCTTTACCCCTACCTACAGTATACTGCTGTTACTGTCTATTATCTATCCTTTACCCCTACCTACAGTATACTGCTGTTACTGTCTATTATCTATCCTTTACCCCTACCTACAGTATACTGACTATTATCTATCCTTTACCCCACCTACAGGATACCGGTTGTACTTGTCTATTTTCTATCCTTTACCCCTACCTACAGTATACTGCTGTTACTGTCTATTATCTATCCTTTACCCCTACCTACAGTATACTGACTATTATCTATCCTTTACCCCTACCTACAGTATACTGCTGTTACTGTCTATTATCTATCCTTTACCCCTACCTACAGTATACTGACTTATCTATCCTTTACCCCTACCTACAGTTTACTGTCTATTATCTATCCTTTATCCCTACCTACAGTATACTGCTGCTACTGTCTATTATCTATCCTTTTACCCCTTCCTACAGTATACTGCTGTTACTGTCTATTATCTATCCTTTACCCCTACCTACAGTATGCTGATGTTACTGTCTATTATCTATCCTTTACCCCTACCTACAGTATACTGCTGTTACTGTCTATCCTTTACCCCTACCTACAGTATACCGCTGTTACTGTCTATCTATCCTTTACCCCTACCTACAGTATACTGACTATTATCTATCCTTTACCCCTACCTACAGTATACTGACTATTATCTATCCTTTACCCCTACCTACAGTATACCGCTGTTACTGTCTATTATCTATCCTTTACCCCTACCTACAGTATACCGCTGTTACTGTCTATTATCTTTCCTTTACCCCTACCTACAGTATACTGCTGTTACTGTCTATTATCTATCCTTTACCTCTACCTACAGTATACTGCTGTTACTGTCTATTATCTATCCTTTACCCCTACCTACAGTATACTGCTGCTACTGTCTATTATCTATCCTTTACTCCCCACCTACAGTATACCGCTGTTACTGTCTATTATCTATCCTTTACTTCCCACCTACAGTATACCGCTGTTACTGTCTATTATCTATCCTTTACCCCACCTACAGTATACCGGCTGTTGCTGTCTATTATCTATCCTTTACCCCTACCTACAGTATACCGCTGTTACTGTCTATTATCTATCCTTTACCCCTACCTACAGTATACCGCTGTTACTGTCTATTATCTCTCCTTTACCCCTACCTACAGTATACTGCTGTTACTGTCTATTATCTATCCTTTACCCCTACCTACAGTATACTGCTGTTACTGTCTATTATCTATCCTTTACCCCTACCTACAGTATACCGCTGTTACTGTCTATTATCTCTCCTTTACCCCTACCTACAGTATACTGCTGTTACTGTCTATTATCTATCCTTTACCCCTACCTACAGTATACTGACTATTATCTATCCTTTACCCCTACCTACAGTATACTGCTGTTACTGTCTATCCTTTAACCCTACCTACAGTATACTGCTGTTACTGTCTATTATCTATCCTTTACCCCTACCTACAGTTTACTGTCTATTATCTATCCTTTACCCCTACTTACAGTATACTGCTGTTACTGTCTATTATCTATCCTTTACCCCTACCTACAGTATACTGCTGTTACTGTCTATCCTTTACCCCTACCTACAGTATACTGCTGTTACTGTCTATTATCTATCCTTTACCCCTACCTACAGTATACTGCTGTTACTGTCTATTATCTATCCTTTACCCCTTCCTACAGTATACTGCTGTTACTGTCTATTATCTATCCTTTACCCCTTCCTACAGTATACTGCTGTTACTGTCTAATATCTATCATTTACCCCAACCTACACTATACTGCTGTGACTGTCTATTATCTATCCTTTTCCCCTACCTACAGTATACTGCTGCTACTGTCTATTATCTATCCTTTACTCCTACCTACAGTATACCGCTGTTACTGTCTATTATCTATCCTTTACCCCTACCTACAGTATACCGCTGTTACTGTCTATTATCTATCCTTTACCCCTACCTACAGTATACCGCTGTTACTGTCTTATCTATCCTTTAGCTCTACCTACAGTATACTGCTGTTACTGTCTATTATCTATCCTTTACCCCTACCTACAGTATACTGCTGCTACTGTCTATTATCTATCCTTTACCCCTACCCTACAGTATACCGTTGTTACTGTCTATTATCTATCCTTTACCCCCTACCTACAGTATACTGCTGTTACTGTCTATTATCTATCCTTTCCCCTACCTACAGTATACTTTGACTATTATCTATCCTTTACCCCTACCTACAGTATACTGCTGTTACTGTCTATTATCTATCCTTTACCCCTACCTGCAGTATACTGACTTATCTATCCTTTACCCCTACCTGCAGTATACTGACTATTATCTATCCTTTACCCTCTACCTACAGTATACCGCTGTTACTGTCTATTATCTATCCTTTACCCCTACCTACAGTATACTGCTGTTACTGTCTATTATCTATCCTTTACCCCTTCCTACAGTATACTGCTGTTACTGTCTATTATCTATAATTTACCCCTACCTACAGTATACTGCTGTTACTGTCTATTATCTATCCTTTTACCCCTTCCTACAGTATACTGCTGTTACTGTCTATTATCTATCCTTTACCCCTACCTACAGTATACTGATGTTACTGTCTATTATCTATCCTTTACCCCTACCTACAGTATACTGCTGTTACTGTCTATCCTTTACCCCTACCTACAGTATACCGCTGTTACTGTCTATCTATCCTTTACCCCTACCTACAGTATACTGACTATTATCTATCCTTTACCCCTACCTACAGTATACCGCTGTTACTGTCTATTATCTATCCTTTACCCCTACCTACAGTATACCGCTGTTACTGTCTATTATCTATCCTTTACCCCTACCTACAGTATACCGCTGTTACTGTCTATTATCTATCCTTTACCTCTACCTACAGTATACTGCTGTTACTGTCTATTATCTATCCTTTACCCCTACCTACAGTATACAGCTGCTACTGTCTATTATCTATCCTTTACCCCTACCTACAGTATACCGCTGTTACTGTCTATTATCTATCCTTTACCCCTACCTACAGTATACCGCTGTTACTGTCTATTATCTATCCTTTACCCCCACCTACAGTATACCGCTGTTACTGTCTATTATCTATCCTTTACCCCTACCTACAGTATACCGCTGTTACTGTCTATTATCTATCCTTTACCCCTACCTACAGTATACCGCTGTTACTGTCTATTATCTCTCCTTTACCCCTACCTACAGTATACTGCTGTTACTGTCTATTATCTATCCTTTACCCCTACCTACAGTATACTGCTGTTACTGTCTATTATCTATCCTTTACCCCTACCTACAGTATACTGACTATTATCTATCCTTTACCCCTACCTACAGTATACTGCTGCTACTGTCTATTATCTATCCTTTACTCCCTACCTACAGTATACCGCTGTTACTGTCTATTATCTATCCTTTACCCCTACCTACAGTATACCGCTGTTACTGTCTATTATCTATCCTTTACCTCTACCTACAGTATACTGCTGTTACTGTCTATTATCTATCCTTTACCCCTACCTGCAGTATACTGCTGTTACTGTCTATTATCTATCCTTTACCCCTACCTACAGTATACTGCTGTTACTGTCTATTATCTATCCTTTATTCCCTACCTACAGTATACCGCTGTTACTGTCTATTATCTTTCCTTACTCCCTACCTACAGTATACTGCTGTTACTGTCTATTATCTATCCTTTACCCCTACCTACAGTATACTGTTGTTACTGTCTATTATCTATCCTTTACCCCTACCTACAGTATAGCGTTACTGTCTATCCAGTACCAGACGTCCATTATCTATCCCTACCCCTCCAGTATACCGCTGTTACTGTCTATTATCTATCCTTTACCCTACCTACAGTATACCGCTGTTACTGTCTATTATCTATCCTTTATCCCTACCTACAGTATACTGCTGTTACTGTCTATCCTTTCCCCCCCAGATCGTGTTACTGTCTATTATCTATCCTTAACCCTACCTACAGTATACTGCTGTTACTGTCTATTATCTATCATTTAACCCCAACCTACAGTATACCGCTGTGACTGTCTATTATCTATCCTTTTCCCCTACCTACAGTATACTGCGCTACTGTCTATTATCTATCCTTTACCCCTACCTACAGTATACCGCTGTTACTGTCTATTATCTATCCTTTACCCTACCTACAGTATACCGCTGTTACTGTCTATTATCTATCCTTTACCCCTACCTACAGTATACCGCTGTTATTGTCATTATCTATCCTTTAGCCCTACCTACAGTATACTGTTGTTACTGTCTATTATCTATCCTTTACTCCCCACCTACAGTATACGCTGTTACTGTCTATTATCTATCCTTTACCCCCACCTACAGTATACCGCTGTTACTGTCTATTATCTATCCTTTACTCCCTACCTACAGTATACTGCTGTTACTGTCTATTATCTATCCTTTACTCCCTACCTACAGTATATGGCTATTATCTATCCTTTACCCTCACCTACAGTATACGCTGTTACTGTCTATTATCTATCCTTTACCCCTACCCACAGTATACTGCTGTTACTGTCTATTATCTATCCTTTCCCTACCTACAGTATACTGACCTATTATCTATCCTTTACCCTACCTACAGATACTGCTGTTACTGTCTATTATCTATCCTTTACCCTACCTACAGTATACTGTGTACTTATCTATCTACCCACCTAAGATAGACATATCTATCCTTTACCCTACCTACAGTATACCGCTGTTACTGTCTATTATCTATCCTTTACTCCCTACCTACAGTATACTGTTGTTACTGTCTATTATCTATCCTTTACTCCCTTCCTACAGTATACCGCTGTTACTGTCTATTATCTATACTTACCTACCTACAGTATACGCTGTTACTGTCTATTATCTATCCTTTACCCCTTCCTACAGTATACTGCTGTTACTGTCTATTATCTATCCTTACTCCACCTACAGTATACTGCTGTTACTGTCTATTATCTATCCTTTACTCCCTACCTACAGTATACGGCTTGTTACTGTCTATTTCTATCCTTTACCCCTACCTACAGTATACCGTTGTTACTGCTACTATCTATCCTTTACCCCTACCTACAGTATACTGCTGTTACTATTATCTATCCTTTACCCCTACCTACAGTATACCGCTGTTACTGTCTATTATCTATCCTTTACCCCCACCCACAGTATACCGCTTGTTACTGTCTATTATCTATCCTTTACCCCTACCTACAGTATACCGCTGTTACCGTCTATTATCTATCCTTTACCCTCACCCACAGTATACTGCTGTTACTGTCTATTATCTATCCTTTACCCCTACCTACAGTATACAGCTGCTACTGTCTATTATCTATCTTTAACCCCTACCTACAGTATACCGCTGTTACTGTCTATTATCTATCCTTTACCCCTACCTACAGTATACCGCTGTTACTGTCTATTATCTATCCTTTACCCCACCTACAGTATACCGCTGTTACTGTCTATTATCTATCCTTTACCCCCTACCTACAGTATACCGCTGTTACTGTCTATTATCTATCCTTTACTCCCTACCTACAGTATACCGCTGTTACTGTCTATTATCTATCCTTTACCCCTACCTACAGTATACTGCTGTTATGTCTATTATCTATCCTTTACTCCCTACCCACAGTATACTGCTGTTACTGTCTATTATCTATCCTTTACCCCTACCTACAGTATACTGTACTGTCTATTATCTATCCTTTACTCCCCTACCTACAGTATACCGTTGTTACTGTCTATTATCTATCCTTTACCCTACCCACAGTATACTGCTGTTACTGTTCATTATCTATCCTTTACTCCCTACCTACAGTATACTGCTGTTACTGTCTATTATCTATCCTTTTCCCCTACCCACAGTATACCGCTGTTACTGTCTATTATCTATCCTTTACCCTACCCACAGTATACTGCTGTTACTGTCTATTATCTATCCTTTACTCCCTACCTACAGTATACTGCTGTTACTGTCTATTATCTATCCTTTACCCTACCTACAGTATACTGCTGTTACTGTCTATTATCTATCCTTTACCCCTACCTACAGTATACCGCTGTTACCGTCTATTATCTATCCTTTACCCCCTACCTACAGTATACTGCTGTTACTGTCTATTATCTATCATTTACCCCTACCTACAGTATACTGCTGTTACTGTCTATTATCTATCCTTCCCCCTACCTACAGTATACGCTGTTACTGTCTATTATTATCCTTTACCCTACCTACAGTATACCGCTGTTACTGTCTATTATCTATCCTTTACTCCCTACCTACAGTATACTGCTGTTACTGTCTATTATCTATCCTTTACCCCTACCTACAGTATACTGCTGTTACTGTCTATTATCTATCCTTTACCCCTACCCACAGTATACCGCTGTTACTGTCTATTATCTATCCTTTACTCCCTACCTACAGTATACCGCTGTTACTGTCCATTATCTATCCTTTACCCCTACCTACAGTATACCGCTGTTACTATTATCTATCCTTTATCCCTACCTACAGTATACTGCTGTTACTGTCTATTATCTATCCTTTACCCCTACCTACAGCATACTGCTTTAGATACTGTACATTATCTATCCTTTACCCCACCTACAGTATACCGCTGTTACTGTCTATTATCTATCCTTTACCCCTACCTACAGTATACCGCTGTTACTGTCTATTATCTATCATTTACCCTACCTACAGTATACCGCTGTTACTGTCTATTATCTATCCTTTACCCCTTCCACAGTATACCGCTGTTACTGTCTATTATCTATCCTTTACCCCTACCTACAGTATACTGCTGTTACTGTCTATTATCTATCCTTACTCCCTACCTACAGTATACTGCTGTTACTGCTATTATCTATCCTTATCCCCTACCTACAGTATACCGCTGTTACTGTCTATTATCTATCCTTTACTCCCTACCCACAGTATACTGCGCATTATCATCCTTTACTCCCCACCTACAGTATCGTGTTACTGTCTATTATCTATCCTTTACTCCTACCTACAGTATACCGCTGTTACTGTCTATTATCTATCCTTTACCCCTACCTACAGTATACCGCTGTTACCGTCTATTATCTATCATTTACCCCCACCTACAGTATACCGCTGTTACTGTCTATTATCTATCCTTTACTCCCTACCTACAGTATACTGCTGTTACTGTCTATTATCTATCCTTACCCCTACCCACAGTATACTGCTGTTACTGTCTATTATCTATCCTTTACCCTACCTACAGTATACCGCTGTTACTGTTATTATCTATCCTTTACCCCTACCTACAGTATACCGCTGTTACTGTCTATTATCTATCCTTTACCCCCCACCACAGTATACCGCTGTTACTGTCTATTATCTATCCTTTACCCCTACCTACAGTATACCGCTGTTACTGTCCATTATCTATCCTTTACCCCTACCCACAGTATACCGCTGTTACTGTCTATTATCTATCCTTTACCCCTACCCACAGTATACTGCTGTTACTGTCTATTATCTATCCTTTACCCCTACCTACAGTATACTGCTGTTACTGTCTATTATCTATCTTTACCCCTACCTACAGTATACGCTGTTACTGTCTATTATCTATCCTTTACCCCTACCTACAGTATACCGCTGTTACTGTCTATTATCTATCCTTTACCCCTACCTACAGTATACCGCTGTTACTGTCTATTATCTATCCTTTACCCCTACCTACAGTATACTGCTGTTACTGTCTATTATCTATCCTTTACTCCCTACCTACAGTATACCGCTGTTACTGTCTTATCTATCCTTTACTCCCTACCTACAGTATACTGCTGTTACTGTCTATTATCTATCCTTTCCCCCTACCTACAGTGTACTGCTGTTACTGTCTATTATCTATCCTTTACCCCTACCTACAGTATACCGCTGTTACTGTCTATTATCTATCCTTTAACCCTACCTACAGTATACTGCTGTTACTGTCATTATCTATCCTTTACCCCTACCTACAGTATACTGCTGTTACTGTCTATTATCTATCCTTTACCCCTACCTACAGTATACTGCTGTTACTGTCTATTATCTATCCTTTACCCCTACCTACAGTATACCGCTGTTACTGTCTATTATCTATCCTTTACCCCTACCCACAGTATACCGCTGTTACTGTCTATTATCTATCCTTTACCCCTACCTACAGTATACTGCTGTTACTGTCTATTATCTATCCTTTACCCCTACCTACAGTATACCGCTGTTACTGTCTATTATCTATCCTTTACCCCTACCTACAGTATACCGCTGTTACTGTCTATTATCTATCCTTTACCCCTACCTACAGTATACCGCTGTTACTGTCTATTATCTATCCTTTCCCCCTACCTACAGTATACCGCTGTTACTGTCTATTATCTATCCTTTACCCCACCTACAGTATACTGCTGTTACTGTCTATTATCTATCCTTTACTCCCTACCTACAGTATACTGCTGTTACTGTCTATTATCTATCCTTTACCCCTACCTACAGTATACGCTGTTACTGTCTATTATCTATCCTTTACCCCTACCTACAGTATACTGCTGTTACTGTCTATTATCTATCCTTTACCCCTACCTGCAGTATACTGCTGTGCTATTATCTATCCTTTCTCCCTACCTACAGTATACTGCTGTTACTGTCTATTATCTATCCTTTACCCCTACCTACAGTATACTGTTGACTGTCTATTATCTATCCTTTACCCTACCTACAGTATACTGCTGTTACTGTCTATTATCTATCCTTTACCCCTACCTACAGTATACTGCTGTTACTGTCTATTATCTATCCTTTATTCCCTACCTACAGTATACCGTTGTTACTGTCTATTATCTATCCTTTACCCCTACCTACAGTATACTGCTGTTACTGTCTATTATCTATCCTTTACCCCTACCTACAGTATACTGCTGTTACTGTCTATTATCTATCCTTTACCCCTACCTACAGTATACTGCTGTTACTGTCTATTATCTATCCTTTACCCCTACCTACAGTATACTGTTGTTACTGTCTATTATCTATCCTTTACCCCTACCTACAGTATACCGCTGTTACTGTCTATTATCTATCCTTTACCCCTACCTACAGTATACGCTTGTTACTGTCTATTATCTATCCTTTCTCCTACCTACAGTATACCGCTGTTACTGTCTATTATCTATCCTTTACTCTCTACCTACAGTATACTGCTGCTATTGTCTATTATCTATCCTTTTCCCCCCTACCTACAGTATACTGCTGTTACTGTCTATTATCTATCCTTTCCCCCTACCTACAGTATACTGCTGTTACTGTCTATTATCTATCCTTTACCCCTACCTACAGTATACCGCTGTTACTGTCTATTATCTATCCTTTACCCCTACCTGCAGTATACTGCTGTTACTGTCTATTATCTATCCTTTGCCCCTACCTACAGTATACCGCTGTTACTGTCTATTATCTATCCTTTACCCCTACCTACAGTATACTGCTGTTACTGTCTATTATCTATCCTTTAGCCCCACCTACAGTATACCGCTGTTACTGTCATTATCTATCCTTTACCCCTACCTACAGTATACCGCTGTTACTGTCTATTATCTATCCTTTACCCTACCTACAGTATACTGCTGTTACTGTCTATTATCTATCCTTATTCCCTACCTACAGTATACCGCTGTTACTGTCTATTATCTATCCTTTACCCCTACCTACAGTATACTGCTGTTGTTACTGTCTATTATCTATCCTTTACCCCTACCTACAGTATACTGCTGTTACTGTCTATTATCTATCCTTTACCCCTACCTACAGTATACCGCTGTTACTGTCTATTATCTATCCTTTACCCCTACCTACAGTATACCGCTGTTACCGTCTATTATCTATCCTTTCCCCTACCTACAGTATACTGCTGTTACTGTCTATTATCTATCCTTTACGCCCTACCTACAGTATACCGCTGTTACTGTCTATTATCTATCCTTTACCCCCTACCTACAGTATACTGCTGTTACTGTCTATTATCTATCCTTTACCCCCTACCTACAGTATACTGCTGTTACTGTCTATTATCTATCCTTTACCCCTACCTACAGTATACTGCTGTTACTGTCTATTATCTATCCTTTCCCCTACCTACAGTATACTGCTGTTACTGTCTATTATCTATCCTTTCTCCCCTACCTACAGTATACTGCCGTTACTGTCATTATCTATCCTTCTCCCTACCTACAGTATACTGCTGTTACTGTCTATTATCTATCCTTTACCCCTACCTACAGTATACTGCTGTTACTGTCTATTATCTATCCTTTACCCCTACCTACAGTATACTGCTGTTACTGTCTATTATCTATCCTTTACCCCTACCTACAGTATACTGCTGTTACTGTCTATTATCTATCCTTTTCCCCTACCTACAGTATACTGCTGTTACTGTCATTATCTATCCTTTACCCCTACCTGCAGTATACCGCTGTTACTGTCTATTATCTATCCTTTCCCCTACCTACAGTATACTGCTGTTACTGTCTATTATCTATCCTTTACCCCTACCTACAGTATACCGCTGTTACTGTCTATTATCTATCCTTTGCCCCTACCTACAGTATACCGCTGTTACTGTCTATTATCTATCCTTTTCCCCCTACCTACAGTATACTGCTGTTACTGTCTATTATCTATCCTTTGCCCCTACCTACAGTATACCGCTGTTACTGTCTATTATCTATCCTTTACCCCCTACCTACAGTATACCGCTGTTACTGTCTATTATCTATCCTTTACCCCTACCTACAGTATACTGCTGTTACTGTCTATTATCTATCCTTTACTCCCTACCTACAGTATACTGCTGTTACTGTCTATTATCTATCCTTTACCCCTACCTACAGTATACTGCTGTTACTGTCTATTATCTATCCTTTACCCCTACCTACAGTATACTGCTGTTACTGTCTATTATCTATCCTTTACCCCTACCTACGGTATACTGCTGTTACTGTCTATTATCTATCCTTTACCCCTACCTACAGTATACTGCTGTTACTGTCTATTATCTATCCTTTACCCCCTACCTACAGTATACTGCTGTTACTGTCTATTATCTATCCTTTACCCCTACCTACAGTATACTGCTGTTACTGTCTATTATCTATCCTTTACCCCTACCTACAGTATACTGCTGTTACTGTCTATTATCTATCCTTTACCCCTACCTACAGTATACTGCTGTTACTGTCTATTATCTATCCTTTACCCCTACCTACAGTATACTGCTGTTACTGTCTATTATCTATCCTTTTCCCCTACCTACAGTATGCTGTGTACTGTCTATTATCTATCCTTTACCCCTACCTACAGTATACTGCTGTTACTGTCTATTATCTATCCTTTACCCCTACCTACAGTATACCGCTGTTACTGTCTATTATCTATCCTTTACCCCTACCTACAGTATACTGCTGTTACTGTCTATTATCTATCCTTTACCCCTACCTACAGTATACTGCTGTTACTGTCTATTATCTATCCTTTACCCCTACCTACAGTATACTGCTGTTACTGTCTATTATCTATCCTTTACCCCTACCTACAGTATACTGCTGTTACTGTCTATTATCTATCCTTTACCCCTACCTACAGTATACCGCTGTTACTGTCTATTATCTATCCTTTACCCCTACCTACAGTATACCGCTGTTACTGTCTATTATCTATCCTTTACCCCTACCTACAGTATACTGCTGTTACTGTCTATTATCTATCCTTTGCCCCTACCTACAGTATACCGCTGTTACTGTCTATTATCTATCCTTTACCCCTACCTACAGTATACTGCTGTTACTGTCTATTATCTATCCTTTACCCCTACCTACAGTATACTGCTGTTACTGTCTATTATCTATCCTTTACCCCTACCTACAGTATACCGCTGTTACTGTCTATTATCTATCCTTTACCCCTACCTACAGTATACTGCTGTTACTGTCTATTATCTATCCTTTACCCCTACCTACAGTATACTGCTGTTACTGTCTATTATCTATCCTTTACCCCTACCTACAGTATACTGCTGTTACTGTCTATTATCTATCCTTTACCCCTACCTACAGTATACTGCTGTTACTGTCTATTATCTATCCTTTACCCCTACCTACAGTATACTGCTGTTACTGTCTATTATCTATCCTTTACCCCTACCTACAGTATACCGCTGTTACTGTCTGTTATCTATCCTTTACGCCCTACCTACAGTATACTGCTGTTACTGTCTATTA
Source organism: Salmo salar (assembly GCF_905237065.1). Classification (NCBI taxonomy): domain Eukaryota; kingdom Metazoa; phylum Chordata; class Actinopteri; order Salmoniformes; family Salmonidae; genus Salmo; species Salmo salar. The sequence continues at coordinate 53,704,966 of NC_059450.1, forward strand.
TCTATCCTTTCCCCCTACCTACAGTATACGCTGTTACTGTCTATTATCTATCCTTTACCCCTACCTACAGTATACTGCTGTTACTGTCTATTATCTATCCTTTACCCCCTACCTACAGTATACTGCTGTTACTGTCTATTATCTATCCTTTACCCCTACCTACAGTATACTGCTGTTACTGTCTATTATCTATCCTTTACCCTACCTACAGTATACTGCTGTTACTGTCTATTATCTATCCTTTGCCCCTACCTACAGTATACTGCTGTTACTGTCTATTATCTATCCTTTCTCCCTACCTACAGTATACTGCTGTTACTGTCTATTATCTATCCTTTACCCCTACCTACAGTATACTGCTGTTACTGTCTATTATCTATCCTTTACCCCTACCTACAGTATACTGCTGTTACTGTCTATTATCTATCCTTTACCCCTACCTACAGTATACTGCTGTTACTGTCTATTATCTATCCTTTACCCCCTACCTACAGTATACTGCTGTTACTGTCTATTATCTATCCTTTTCCCCTACCTACAGTATACTGCTGTTACTGTCTATTATCTATCCTTTACCCCTACCTACAGTATACTGCTGTTACTGTCTATTATCTATCCTTTACCCCTACCTACAGTATACCGCTGTTACTGTCTATTATCTATCCTTTTCCCCTACCTACAGTATACTGCTGTTACTGTCTATTATCTATCCTTTACCCCTACCTACAGTATACTGCTGTTACTGTCTATTATCTATCCTTTACCCCCTACCTACAGTATACTGCTGTTACTGTCTATTATCTATCCTTTCCCCTACCTACAGTATACTGCTGTTCTGTCTTTATCTATCCTTTACCCCTACCTACAGTATACGCGCTGTTGCTGTCTATTATCTATCCTTTACCCCTACCTACAGTATACTGCTGTTACTGTCTATTATCTATCCTTTGCCCCTACCTGCAGTATGCTGACTATTATCTATCCTTTCCCCTACCTACAGTATACTGCTGTTACTGTCTATTATCTATCCTTTACCCCTACCTACAGTATACTGCTGTTGCTGTCTATTATCTATCCTTTACCCCTACCTACAGTATACTGCTGTTACTGTCTATTATCTATCCTTTACCCCTACCTACAGTATACTGCTGTTACTGTCTATTATCTATCCTTTACCCCTACCTACAGTATACTGCTGTTACTGTCTATTATCTATCCTTTACCCCTACCTACAGTATACTGCTGTTACTGTCTATTATCTATCCTTTACCCCTACCTACAGTATACTGCTGTTACTGTCTTTATCTATCCTTTACCCCTACCTACAGTATACTGCTGTTACTGTCTGTTATCTATCCTTTACCCCTACCTACAGTATACTGCTGTTACTGTCTATTATCTATCCTTTACCCCTACCTACAGTATACTCGCTGTTACTGTCTATTATCTATCCTTTACCCCTACCTACAGTATACTGCTGTTACTGTCTATTATCTATCCTTTACCCCTACCTACAGTATACTGCTGTTACTGTCTATTATCTATCCTTTACCCCCTACCTACAGTATACTGCTGTTACTGTCTATTATCTATCCTTTACCCCTACCTACAGTATACTGCTGTACTGATTATCTATCCTTTACTCCCTACCTACAGTATACTGCTGTTGCTGTCTATTATCTATCCTTTGCCCCTACCTACAGTATACTGCTGTTACTGTCTATTATCTATCCTTTACCCCTACCTACAGTATACCGCTGTTGCTGTCTATTATCTATCCTTTACCCCTACCTACAGTATACTGCTGTTACTGTCTATTATCTATCCTTTACCCCTACCTACAGTATACTGCTGTTACTGTCTGTTATCTATCCTTTACCCCTACCTACAGTATACCGCTGTTACTGTCTATTATCTATCCTTTCCCCCTACCTACAGTATACTGCTGTTACTGTCTATTATCTATCCTTTACCCCTACCTACAGTATACTGCTGTTACTGTCTATTATCTATCCTTTCCCCCTACCTACAGTATACTGCTGTTGCTGTCTATTATCTATCCTTTCCCCTACCTACAGTATACTGCTGTTACTGTCTATTATCTATCCTTTACCCCTACCTACAGTATACCGCTGTTACTGTCTATTATCTATCCTTTACCTCTACCTACAGTATACTGCTGTTACTGTCTATTATCTATCCTTTACCCCTACCTACAGTATACTGCTGTTACTGTCTATTATCTATCCTTTACCCCTACCTACAGTATACCGCTGTTACTGTCTATTATCTATCCTTTACCCCTACCTACAGTATACTGCTGTTACTGTCTATTATCTATCCTTTACCCCTACCTACAGTATGCTGCTGTCTATTATCTATCCTTTACCCCTACCTACAGTATACTGCTGTTACTGTCTATTATCTATCCTTTACCCTACCTACAGTATACTGTTGTTGCTGTCTATTATCTATCCTTTACCCCTACCTACAGTATACTGCTGTTACTGTCTATTATCTATCCTTTACCCCTACCTACAGTATACCGCTGTTACTGTCTATTATCTATCCTTTACCCCTACCTACAGTATACTGCTGTTACTGTCTATTATCTATCCTTTACCCCTACCTACAGTATACTGCTGTTACTGTCTATTATCTATACTTTGCCCCTACCTACAGTATACTGCTGTTACTGTCTATTATCTATCCTTTACCCCTTCCTACAGTATACTGCTGTTACTGTCTATTATCTATCCTTTACCCCTACCTACAGTATACTGACTGTTATCTATCCTTTACCCCTACCTACAGTATACCGCTGTTACTGTCTATTATCTATCCTTTACCCCTACCTACAGTATACTGCTGTTACTGTCTATTATCTATCCTTTCCCTACCTACAGTATACTGCTGTTACTGTCTATTATCTATCCTTTCCCCTACCTACAGTATACTGCTGTTACTGTCTATTATCTATCCTTTACCCCTACCTACAGTATACTGCTGTTACTGTCTATCCTTTACCCCTACCTACAGTATACCGCTGTTACTGTCTATCTATCCTTTACCCCTACCTACAGTATACGCTGTCTATTATCTATCCTTTACCCCTACCTACAGTATACTGTTGTGCTGTCTGTTATCTATCCTTTACCCCTACCTACAGTGTACCGCTGTTACTGTCTGTTATCTATCCTTTGCCCTACCTACAGTATACCGCTGTTACTGTCTATTATCTATCCTTTACCCCTACCTACAGTATACTGCTGTTACTGTCTATTATCTATCCTTTGCCCCTACCTACAGTATACTGCTGTTACTGTCTATTATCTATCCTTTACCCCTACCTACAGTATACTGACTGTTATCTATCCTTTACCCCTACCTACAGTATACTGCTGTTACTGTCTATTATCTATCCTTTACCCCTACCTACAGTATACTGCTGTACTGTCTATTATCTATCCTTTCCCCTACCTACAGTATACTGCTGTTACTGTCTATTATCTATCCTTTACCCCTACCTACAGTATACCGCTGTTACTGTCTATTATCTATCCTTTACCCCTACCTGCAGTATACCGCTGTTACTGTCTATTATCTATCCTTTACCCCTACCTACAGTATACTGCTGTTACTGTCTATTATCTATCCTTTACCCCTACCTACAGTATACTGCTGTTACTGTCTATTATCTATCCTTTGCCCTACCTACAGTATACTGCTGTTACTGTCTATTATCTATCCTTTACCCCTACCTACAGTATACTGCTGTTACTGTCTATTATCTATCCTTTACCCCTACCTACAGTATACTGCTGTTACTGTCATCTATCCTTTACCCCTACCTACAGTATACTGCTGTTGCTGTCTATTATCTATCCTTTACGCCCTACCTACAGTATACTGCTGTTACTGTCTATCCTTTTTCCCCTACCTACAGTATACTGCTGTTACTGTCTGTTATCTATCCTTTACCCCTACCTACAGTATACTGCTGTTACTGTCTATTATCTATCCTTTACCCCTACCTACAGTATACTGCTGTTACTGTCTATTATCTATCCTTTACCCCTACCTACAGTATACTGCTGTTACTGTCTATTATCTATCATTTACGCCCTACCTACAGTATACTGCTGTTACTGTCTATTATCTATCCTTTTCCCCTACCTACAGTATACTGCTGTTACTGTCTATTATCTATCCTTTACCCCTACCTACAGTATACTGCTGTTACTGTCTATTATCTATCCTTTACCCCTACCTACAGTATACTGCTGTTACTGTCTATTATCTATCCTTTCCCCTACCTACAGTATACTGCTGTTACTGTCTATTATCTATCCTTTACCCCTACCTACAGTATACTGCTGTTACTGTCTATTATCTATCCTTTACCCCTACCTACAGTATACTGCTGTTACTGTCTATTATCTATCCTTTACCCCTACCTACAGTATACCGCTGTTACTGTCTATTATCTATCCTTTCCCCTACCTACAGTATACTGCTGTTACTGTCTATTATCTATCCTTTACCCCTACCTACAGTATACTGCTGTTACTGTCTATTATCTATCCTTTACCCCTACCTACAGTATACTGCTGTTACTGTCTATTATCTATCCTTTACCCCTACCTACAGTATGCTGACTATTATCTATCCTTTACCCCTACCTACAGTATGCTGTCTATTATCTATCCTTTACCTCTACCTACAGTATACCGCTGTTACTGTCTATTATCTATCCTTTACGCCCTACCTACAGTATACTGCTGTTACTGTCTATTATCTATCCTTTACCCCTACCTACAGTATACTGCTGTTACTGTCTATTATCTATCCTTTACCCCTACCTACAGTATACTGCTGTTGCTGTCTATTATCTATCCTTTACCCCTACCTACAGTATACTGCTGTTACTGTCTATTATCTATCCTTTACGCCCTACCTACAGTATACTGCTGTTACTGTCTATTATCTATCCTTTACCCCTACCTACAGTATACCGCTGTTACTGTCTATATCTATCCTTTACCCCTACCTACAGTATACTGCTGTTACTGTCTATTATCTATCCTTTACCCCTACCTACAGTATACCGCTGTTACTGTCTATTATCTATCCTTTCCCCTACCTACAGTATACGCTGCTGTCTATTATCTATCCTTTACCCCTACCTACAGTATACTGCTGTTACTGTCTATTATCTATCCTTTACCCCTACCTACAGTACGCTGTTACTGTCTATTATCTATCCTTTACCCTACCTACAGTATACTGCTGTTACTGTCTATTATCTATCCTTTACCCCTACCTACAGTATACTGTCTGTTATCTATCCTTTACCCTACCTACAGTATACTGCTGTCTATTATCTATCCTTTACCCCTACCTACAGTATACCGCTGTTACTGTCTATTATCTATCCTTTACCCCTACCTACAGTATACTGCTGTTACTGTCTATTATCTATCCTTTACCCCTACCTACAGTATACTGCTGTTACTGTCTATTATCTATCCTTTACCCCTACCTACAGTATACTGCTGTTACTGTCTATTATCTATCCTTTACCCCTACCTACAGTATACTGCTGTTACTGTCTATTATCTATCCTTTACCCCTACCTACAGTATACTGCTGTTACTGTCTATTATCTATCCTTTACCCCTACCTACAGTATACTGCTGTTACTGTCTATTATCTATCCTTTACCCCTACCTACAGTATACCGCTGTTACTGTCTATTATCTATCCTTTACCCCTACCTACAGTATACCGCTGTTACTGTCTATTATCTATCCTTTACCCCCTACCTACAGTATACTGCTGTTACTGTCTATTATCTATCCTTTACCCCTACCTACAGTATACTGCTGTTACTGTCTATTATCTATCCTTTGCGCCCTACCTACAGTATACTGCTGTTACTGTCTATTATCTATCCTTTACCCCTACCTACAGTATACCGCTGTTACTGTCTATTATCTATCCTTTACCCCTACCTACAGTATACCGCTGTTACTGTCTATTATCTATCCTTTACCCTACCTACAGTATACTGCTGTTACTGTCTATTATCTATCCTTTACCCCTACCTACAGTATACTGCTGTTACTGTCTATTATCTATCCTTTACGCCCTACCTACAGTATACCGCTGTTACTGTCTATTATCTATCCTTTACCCCCTACCTACAGTATACTGCTGTTACTGTCTATTATCTATCCTTTACCCTACCTACAGTATACTGCTGTTACTGTCTATTATCTATCCTTTACCCCTACCTACAGTATACTGCTGTTACTGTCTATTATCTATCCTTTACCCCTACCTACAGTATGCTGCTGTTACTGTCTATTATCTATCCTTTACCCCTACCTACAGTATACTGCTGTTACTGTCTATTATCTATCCTTTACCCCTACCTACAGTATACTGCTGTTACTGTCTATTATCTATCCTTTACCCCTACCTACAGTATACTGCTGTTACTGTCTATTATCTATCCTTTACCTCTACCTACAGTATGCTGCTGTTACTGTCTATTATCTATCCTTTACCCCTACCTACAGTATACTGCTGTTACTGTCTATTATCTATCCTTTACCCCTACCTACAGTATACTGCTGTTACTGTCTATTATCTATCCTTTACCCCTACCTACAGTATACCGCTGTTACTGTCTATTATCTATCCTTTGCCCTACCTACAGTATACTGCTGTTACTGTCTATTATCTATCCTTTACGCCCTACCTACAGTATACTGCTGTTACTGTCTATTATCTATCCTTTACCCTACCTACAGTTGCGTTGTTACTGTCTATTATCTATCCTTTAACCCTACCTACAGTATACTGCTGTTACTGTCTATTATCTATCCTTTACCCCTACCTACAGTATACTGCTGTTACTGCATTATCTATCCTTTACCCCTACCTACAGTATACTGCTGTTACTGTCTATTATCTATCCTTTACTCCCTACCTACAGTATACTGCTGTTACTGTCTATTATCTATCCTTTACCCCTACCTACAGTCTGCGTTACTGTCTATTATCTATCCTTTACCCCTACCTACAGTATACTGCTGTTGCTGTCTATTATCTATCCTTTACCCCTACCTACAGTATACTGCTGTTACTGTCTATTATCTATCCTTTACCCCTACCTACAGTATACTGCTGTTACTGTCTATTATCTATCCTTTGCCCCTACCTACAGTATACTGCTGTGACTGTCTATTATCTATCCTTTACCCCTACCTACAGTATACTGCTGTTACTGTCTATTATCTATCCTTTACCCCTACCTACAGTATACCGCTGTTACTGTCTATTATCTATCCTTTACCCCTACCTACAGTATACTGCTGTTACTGTCTATTATCTATCCTTTACTCCCTACCTACAGTATACCGCTTGTTACTGTCTATTATCTATCCTTTACCCCTACCTACAGTATACTGCTGTTACTGTCTATTATCTATCCTTTGCTCCCTACCTACAGTATACTGCTGTTACTGTCTATTATCTATCCTTTACCCCTACCTACAGTATACCGCTGTTACTGTCTTTATCTATCCTTTACCCCTACCTACAGTATACTGCTGTTACTGTCTATTATCTATCCTTTACCCCTACCTACAGTATACTGATGGCTATTATCTATCCTTTACCCCTACCTACAGTATACTGCTGTTACTGTCTTTATCTATCCTTTACCCCTACCTACAGTATACTGCTGTTATCTATCCTTTACCCCTACCTACAGTATACTGACTATTATCTATCCTTTACCTCTACCTACAGTATACCGCTGTTACTGTCTATTATCTATCCTTTACCCCTTCCTACAGTATACTGCCGTTACTGTCTATTATCTATCCTTTTACCCCTACCTACAGTATACTGATGTTACTGTCTATTATCTATCCTTTACCCCTACCTACAGTATACTGCTGTTACTGTCTATTATCTGTCCTTTACCCCTACCTACAGTATACTGCTGTTACTGTCTATTATCTGTCCTTTACCCCTACATACAGTATACTGCTGTTACAGTCTGTTATCTATCCTTTACCCCTACCTACAGTATACTGCTGTTACTGTCTATCCTTTACCCCTACCTACAGTATACTGCTTTACTGTCTATTATCTATCCTTTACCCCTACGTACAGTTTACTGTCTATTATCTATCCTTTATCCCTACCTACAGTATACTGCTGTTACTGTCTATTATCTATCCTTTACCCCTACCTACATGCTGTTACTGTCTATTATCTATCCTTTACCCCTACCTACAGTATACTGCTGTTACTGTCTATTATCTATCCTTTACCCCTACCTACAGTATACTGCTGTTACTGTCTATTATCTATCATTTACCCCTACCTACAGTATACTGCTGTTACTGTCTATTATCTATCCTTTACCCCTACCTACAGTATACTGCTGTTACTGTCTATTATCTATCCTTTCCCCTACCTACAGTATACTGCTGTTGCTGTCTATTATCTATCCTTTACCCCTACCTACAGTATACCGCTGTTACTGTCTATTATCTATCCTTTACCCCTACCTACAGTATACCGCTGTTACTGTCTATTATCTATCCTTTACCCCTACCTACAGTATACTGCTGTTACTGTCTATTATCTATCCTTTACCCCTACCTACAGTATACTGCTGTTACTGTCTATTATCTATCCTTTACTCCCCTACCTACAGTATACTGCTGTTACTGTCTGTTATCTATCCTTTCCCCTACCTACAGTATACTGCTGTTACTGTGTATTATCTATCCTTTCCCCTACCTACAGTATACTGCTGTTACTGTCTGTTATCTATCCTTTACCCCTACCTACAGTATACTGCTGTTACTGTCTATTATCTATCATTTACCCCTACCTACAGTATACTGCTGTTACTGTCTATTATCTATCCTTTACCCCTACCTACAGTATACTGCTGTTACTGTCTATTATCTATCCTTTACTCCCTACCTACAGTATACCGCTGTTACTGTCTATTATCTATCCTTTACCCCTACCTACAGTATACCGCTGTTACTGTCTATTATCTATCCTTTACCCCTACCTACAGTATACCGCTGTTACTGTCTATTATCTATCCTTTACTCCCTACCTACAGTATACTGCTGTTACTGTCTATTATCTATCCTTTACCCCTACCTACAGTATACTGCTGTTACTGTCTATTATCTATCCTTTACCCCTACCTACAGTATACCGCTGTTACTGTCTATTATCTATCCTTTACCCCTACCTACAGTATACCGCTGTTACTGTCTATTATCTATCCTTTACCTCTACCTACAGTATAGTGCTGTTACTGTCTATTATCTATCCTTTACCCCTACCTACAGTATACTGCTGTTACTGTCTATTATCTATCCTTTACCCCTTCCTACAGTATACTGCTGTTACTGTCTATTATCTATCCTTTACCCCTACCTACAGTATACTGCTGTTACTGTCTTCTATCCTTTACCCCTACCTACAGTATACCGCTGTTACTGTCTATTATCTATCCTTTACCCCTACCTACAGTATACTGCTGTTACTGATCTATCCTTTGCCCCTACCTACAGTATACTGCTGTTACTGTCTATTATCTATCCTTTACCCCTACCTACAGTGTTACTGTCTATTATCTATCCTTTACCCTACCTACAGTATACTGCTGTTACTGTCTATTATCTATCCTTTCCCCTACCTACAGTATACTGCTGTTACTGTCATCTATCCTTTACCCCTACCTACAGTATACTGCTGTTACTGTCTATTATCTATCATTTACCCCTACCTACAGTATACTGCTGTTACTGTCTATTATCTATCCTTTAGCCCTACCTACAGTATACTGCTGTTACTGTCTATTATCTATCCTTTACCCCCTACCTACAGTATACTGCTGTTACTGTCTATTATCTATCCTTTACCCCTTCCTACAGTATACTGCTGTTACTGTCTATTATCTATCCTTTGCCCCTAACCTACAGTATACTGCTGTGACTGTCTATTATCTATCCTTTTGCCCTACCTACAGTATACTGCTGTTACTGTCTATTATCTATCCTTTACTCCCTACCTACAGTATACCGCTGTTACTGTCTATTATCTATCCTTTACCCCTACCTACAGTATACCGCTGTTACTGTCTATTATCTATCCTTTACCCCTACCTACAGTATACTGCTGTTACTGTCTATTATCTATCCTTTACCCCTACCTACAGTATACTGCTGTTACTGTCTATTATCTATCCTTTCCCCTACCTACAGTATACTGCTGTTACTGTCTATTATCTATCCTTTACCCCTACCTACAGTATACTGCTGTTACTGTCTATTATCTATCCTTTACCCCTACCTACAGTATACTGCTGTTACTGTCTATTATCTATCCTTTACCCCTACCTACAGTATACTGACGTCTATTATCTATCCTTTACCCCTACCTACAGTATACTGCTGTTACTGTCTATTATCTATCCTTTACCCCTACCTACAGTATACTGCTGTACTGTCTATTATCTATCCTTTACCCCTACCTACAGTATACTGCTGTTACTGTCTATTATCTATCCTTTACCCCTTCCTACAGTATACTGCTGTTACTGTCTATTATCTATCCTTTACCCCTACCTACAGTATACTGATGTTACTGTCTATTATCTATCCTTTACCCCTACCTACAGTATACTGCTGTTACTGTCTATCCTTTACCCCTACCTACAGTATACTGCTGTTACTGTCTATTATCTATCCTTTACCCCTTCCTACAGTATACTGCTGTTACTGTCTATTATCTATCATTTCCCCCACACTACACTATACTGCTGTGACTGTCTATTATCTATCCTTTACCCCTACCTACAGTATACTGCTGCTACTGTCTATTATCTATCCTTTACCCCTACCTACAGTATACCGCTGTTACTGTCTATTATCTATCCTTTACCCCTACCTACAGTATACCGCTGTTACTGTCTATTATCTATCCTTTACCCCTACCTACAGTATACCGCTGTTACTGTCTATTATCTATCCTTTATCTCTACCTACAGTATACTGCTGTTACTGTCTATTATCTATCCTTTACCCCTACCTACAGTATACTGCTGTTACTGTCTATTATCTATCCTTTACCCCTACCTACAGTATACCGCTGTTACTGTGTATTATCTATCCTTTACCCCTACCTACAGTATACCGCTGTTACTGTCTATTATCTATACTTTACCTCTACCTACAGTATAGTGCTGTTACTGTCTATTATCTATCATTTACCCCTACCTACAGTATACTGCTGTTACTGTCTATTATCTATCCTTTACCCCTTCCTACAGTATACTGCTTTTACTGTCTATTATCTATCCTTTACCCCTACCTACAGTATACTGCTGTTACTGTCTATCCTTTACCCCCTACCTACAGTATACCGCTGTTACTGTCTATTATCTATCCTTTACCCCTACCTACAGTATACTGCTGTTACTGTCTATCCTTTACCCCAACCTACAGTATACCGCTGTTACTGTCTATTATCTATCCTTTACCCCTACCTACAGTATACTGCTGTTACTGTCTATCCTTTACCCCTACCTACAGTATACTGCTGTTACTGTCTATTATCTATCCTTTACCCCTACCTACAGTTTTACTGTCTATTATCTATCCTTTACCCCCTACCTACAGTATACTGCTGTTACTGTCTATTATCTATCCTTTTCCCCTACCTACAGTATACTGCTGTTACTGTCTATCCTTTACCCCTACCTGCAGTATACTGCTGTTACTGTCTATTATCTATCCTTTACTCCCTACCTACAGTATACTGCTGTTACTGTCTATTATCTATCCTTTACCCCTACCTACAGTATACTGCTGTTACTGTCTATTATCTATCCTTTACCTCCTTCCTACAGTATACCGCTGTTACTGTCTATTATCTATCATTTACCCCTACCTACACTATACTGCTGTGACTGTCTATTATCTATCCTTTTCCCCTACCTACAGTATCCTGCTGCTACTGTCTATTATCTATCCTTTACCCCTACCTACAGTATACCGCTGTTACTGTCTATTATCTATCCTTTACCCCTACCTACAGTATACCGCTGTTACTGTCTATTATCTATCCTTTACCCCTACCTACAGTATACCGCTTGTTACTGTCTATTATCTATCCTTTACCCCTACATACAGTATACCGCTGTTACTGTCTATTATCTATCCTTTAGCTCTACCTACAGTATACTGCTGTTACTGTCTATTATCTATCCTTTACCCCTACCTACAGTATACTGCTGTTACTGTCTATTATCTATCCTTTACCCCTACCTACAGTATACTGCTGCTACTGTTTATTATCTATCCTTTACCCCTACCTACAGTATACCGCTGTTACTGTCTATTATCTATCCTTTACCCCTACCTACAGTATACTGCTGTTACTGTCTATTATCTATCCTTTACCCCTACCTACAGTATACTGACTATTATCTATCCTTTACCCCTACCTACAGTATACTGCTGTTACTGTCTATTATCTATCCTTTACCCCTACCTACAGTATACTGACTATTATCTATCCTTTACCCCTACCTACAGTATACTGCTGTTACTGTCTATTATCTATCCTTTACCCCTTCCTACAGTATACTGCTGTTACTGTCTATTATCTATAATTTACCCCTACCTACAGTATACTGCTGTTACTGTCTATTATCTATCCTTTTACCCCTTCCTACAGTATACTGCTGTTACTGTCTATTATCTATCCTTTACCCCTACCTACAGTATACTGATGTTACTGTCTATTATCTATCCTTTACCCCTACCTACAGTATACTGCTGTTACTGTCTATCCTTTACCCCTACCTACAGTATACTGCTGTTACTGTCTATTATCTATCCTTTACCCCTTCCTACAGTATACTGCTGTTACTGTCTATTATCTATCATTTACCCCAACCTACACTATACTGCTGTGACTGTCTATTATCTATCCTTTACCCCTACCTACAGTATACTGCTGCTACTGTCTATTATCTATCCTTTACCCCTACCTACAGTATACCGCTGTTACTGTCTATTATCTATCCTTTACCCCTACCTACAGTATACCGCTGTTACTGTCTATTATCTATCCTTTACCCCTACCTACAGTATACCGCTGTTACTGTCTATTATCTATCCTTTATCTCTACCTACAGTATACTGCTGTTGCTGTCTATTATCTATCCTTTACCCCTACCTACAGTATACTGCTGTTACTGTCTATTATCTATCCTTTACCCCTACCTACAGTATACCGCTGTTACTGTGTATTATCTATCCTTTGCCCCTACCTGCAGTATACCGCTGTTACTGTCTATTATCTATCCTTTACCCCTACCTACAGTATAGTGCTGTTACTGTCTATTATCTATCATTTACCCCTACCTACAGTATACTGCTGTTACTGTCTATTATCTATCCTTTACCCCTTCCTACATTATACTGCTTTTACTGTCTATTATCTATCCTTTATCCCTACCTACAGTATACTGCTGTTACTGTCTATCCTTTACCCCTACCTACAGTATACCGCTGTTACTGTCTATTATCTATCCTTTACCCCTACCTACAGTATACTGCTGTTACTGTCTATCCTTTACCCCTACCTACAGTATACTGCTGTTACTGTCTATTATCTATCCTTTACACCTACCTACAGTTTACTGTCTATTATCTATCCTTTACCCCTACCTACAGTATACTGCTGTTACTGTCTATTATCTATCCTTTTCCCCTACCTACAGTATACTGCTGTTACTGTCTATCCTTTACCCCTACCTACAGTATACTGCTGTTACTGTCTACTATCTATCCTTTACCCCTACCTACAGTATACTGCTGTTACTGTCTATTATCTATCCTTTACCCCTACCTACAGTATACTGCTGTTACTGTCTATTATCTATCCTTTACCCCTTCCTACAGTATACTGCTGTTACTGTCTATTATCTATCATTTACCCCTAACCTACACTATACTGCTGTGACTGTCTATTATCTATCCTTTTCCCCTACCTACAGTATACTGCTGCTACTGTCTATTATCTATCCTTTACCCCTACCTACAGTATACCGCTGTTACTGTCTATTATCTATCCTTTACCCCTACCTACAGTATACCGCTGTTACTGTCTATTATCTATCCTTTACCCCTACCTACAGTATACCGCTGTTACTGTCTATTATCTATCCTTTAGCTCTACCTACAGTATACTGCTGTTACTGTCTATTATGTATCCTTTACCCCTACCTACAGTATACTGCTGCTACTGTCTATTATCTATCCTTTACCCCTACCTACAGTATACCGCTGTTACTGTCTATTATCTATCCTTTACCCCTACCTACAGTATACTGCTGTTACTGTCTATTATCTATCCTTTGCCGCTACCTACAGTATACTGACTGTTATCTATCCTTTCTCCCTACCTACAGTATACTGCTGTTACTGTCTATTATCTATCCTTTACCCCTACCTACAGTATACTGACTATTATCTATCCTTTACCCCTACCTACAGTATAATGCTGTTACTGTCTATTATCTATCCTTTACCCCTTCCTACAGTATACTGCTGTTACTGTCTATTATCTATAATTTACCCCTACCTACAGTATACTGCTGTTACTGTCTATTATCTATCCTTTTACCCCTTCCTACAGTATACTGCTGTTACTGTCTATTATCTATCCTTTACCCCTACCTACAGTATACTGCTGTTACTGTCTATCCTTTACCCCTACCTACAGTATACTGCTGTTACTGTCTATTATCTATCCTTTACCCCTACCTACAGTTTACTGTCTATTATCTATCCTTTACCCCTACCTACAGTATACCGCTGTTACTGTCTATTATCTATCCTTTACCTCTACCTACAGTATAGTGCTGTTACTGTCTATTATCTATCATTTACCCCTACCTACAGTATACTGCTGTTACTGTCTATTATCTATCCTTTACCCCTTCCTACAGTATACTGCTTTTACTGTCTATTATCTATCCTTTACCCCTACCTACAGTATACTGCTGTTACTGTCTATCCTTTACCCCTACCTACAGTATACCGCTGTTACTGTCTATTATCTATCCTTTACCCCTACCTACAGTTTACTGTCTATTATCTATCCTTTACCCCTACCTACAGTATACTGCTGTTACTGTCTATTATCTATCCTTTTCCCCTACCTACAGTATACTGCTGTTACTGTCTATCCTTTACCCCTACCTACAGTATACTGCTGTTACTGTCTATTATCTATCCTTTACCCCTACCTACAGTATACTGCTGTTACTGTCTATTATCTATCCTTTACCCCTACCTACAGTATACTGCTGTTACTGTCTATTATCTATCCTTTACCCTTCCTACAGTATACTGCTGTTACTGTCTATTATCTATCATTTACCCCAACCTACACTATACTGCTGTGACTGTCTATTATCTATCCTTTTCCCCTACCTACAGTATACTGCTGTTACTGTCTATTATCTATCCTTTACCCCTACCTACAGTATACCGCTGTTGCTGTCTATTATCTATCCTTCCCCTACCTACGGTATCCTTGTCTGTCTTTCTATCCTTTGCCCCTACCTACAGTATACCGCTGTTACTGTCTATTATCTATCCTTTGGCTCTACCTACAGTATACTGCTGTTACTGTCTATTATCTATCCTTTACCCCTACCTACAGTATACTGCTGCTACTGTCTATTATCTATCCTTTCCCCCTACCTACAGTATACCGCTGTTACTGTCTATTATCTATCCTTTGCCCTACCTACAGTATACTGCTGTTACTGTCTGTTATCTATCCTTTACCCCTACCTACAGTATACTGACTGTTATCTATCCTTTACCCCTACCTACAGTATACTGCTGTTACTGTCTATTATCTATCCTTTACCCCTACCTGCAGTATACTGACTATTATCTATCCTTTCCCCTACCTACAGTATACTGCTGTTACTGTCTATTATCTATCCTTTACGCCCTTCCTACAGTATACTGCTGTTACTGTCTATTATCTATAATTTACCCCTACCTACAGTATACTGCTGTTACTGTCTATTATCTATCCTTTTACCCCTTCCTACAGTATACTGCTGTTACTGTCTATTATCTATCCTTTACCCCTACCTACAGTATACTGATGTTACTGTCTGTCCTTTACCCCTACCTACAGTATACTGCTGTTACTGTCTATTATCTATCCTTTACCCCTACCTACAGTATACTGACTATTATCTATCCTTTACCCCTACCTACAGTATACTGCTGTTACTGTCTATTATCTATCCTTTACCCCTTCCTACAGTATACTGCTGTTACTGTCTATTATCTATAATTTACCCCTACCTACAGTATACTGCTGTTACTGTCTATTATCTATCCTTTACCCCTTCCTACAGTATACTGCTGTTACTGTCTATTATCTATAATTTACCCCTACCTACAGTATACTGCTGTTACTGTCTATTATCTATCCTTTACCCCTTCCTACAGTATACTGCTGTTACTGTCTATTATCTATCCTTTACCCCTTCCTACAGTATACTGCTGTTACTGTCTATTATCTATAATTTACCCCTACCTACAGTATACTGCTGTTACTGTCTATTATCTATCCTTTTACCCCTTCCTACAGTATACTGCTGTTACTGTCTATTATCTATCCTTTACCCCTACCTACAGTATACTGATGTTACTGTCTATCCTTTACCCCTACCTACAGTATACTGCTGTTACTGTCTATCCTTTACCCCTACCTACAGTATACCGCTGTTACTGTCTATCTATCCTTTACCCCTACCTACAGTATACTGCTGTTACTGTCTATCCTTTACCCCTACCTACAGTATACTGCTGTTACTGTCTATTATCTATCCTTTACCCCTACCTACAGTATACTGCTGTTACTGTCTATTATCTATCCTTTACCTCTACCTACAGTATACTGCTGTTACTGTCTATTATCTATCCTTTACCCCTACCTACAGTATACTGCTGTTACTGTCTATTATCTATCCTTTACCCCTACCTACAGTATACTGATGTTACTGTCTATTATCTATCCTTTATCCCTACCTACAGTATACTGCTGTTACTGTCTATCCTTTACCCCTACCTACAGTATACTGCTGTTACTGTCTATCCTTTACCCCTACCTACAGTATACTGCTGTTACTGTCTATTATCTATCCTTTACCCCTACCTACAGTATAGTGACTATTATCTATCCTTTACCCCTACCTACAGTATACTGATGTTACTGTCTATTATCTATCCTTTACCCCTACCTACAGTATACTGCTGTTACTGTCTATTATCTGTCCTTTACCCCTACCTACAGTATACTGCTGTTACTGTCTATTATCTGTCCTTTACCCCTTCCTACAGTATACTGCTGTTACTGTCTATTACCTATCCTTTACCCCTACCTACAGTTTACTGTCTATTATCTGTCCTTTAACCCTACCTACAATATACTGCTGTTACTGTCTATTATCTATCCTTTACCCCTACCTACAATATACTGCTGTTACTGTCTATCCTTTACCCCTACCTACAGTATACTGCTGTTACTGTCTATTATCTATCCTTTACCTCTACCTACAGTTTACTGTCTATTATCTATCCTTTATCCCTACCTACAGTATACTGCTGTTACTGTCTATTATCTATCCTTTACCCCTACCTACAGTATACTGCTGTTACTGTCTATTATCTATCCTTTACCCCTACCTACAGTTTACTGTCTATTATCTATCCTTTATCCCTACCTACAGTATACTGCTGTTACTGTCTATTATCTATCCTTTACCCCTACCTACAGTATACTGCTGTTACTGTCTATTATCTATCCTTTACCCCTTCCTACAGTATACTGCTGTTACTGTCTATTATCTATCATTTACCCCAACCTACACTATACTGCTGTGACTGTCTATTATCTATCCTTTTCCCCTACCTACAGTATACTGCTGCTACTGTCTATTATCTATCCTTTACCCCTACCTACAGTATACCGCTGTTACTGTCTATTATCTATCCTTTACCCCTACCTACAGTATACCGCTTGTTACTGTCTATTATCTATCCTTTTTCCCCTACCTACAGTATACCGCTGTTACTGTCTATTATCTATCCTTTACCTCTACCTACAGTATACTGCTGTTACTGTCTATTATCTATCCTTTACCCCTACCTACAGTATACTGCTGCTACTGTCTATTATCTATCCTTTACCCCTACCTACAGTATACCGCTGTTACTGTCTATTATCTATCCTTTCCCCTACCTGCAGTATACTGCTGTTACTGTCTATTATCTATCCTTTACCCCTACCTACAGTATACTGACTATTATCTATCCTTTACCCCTACCTACAGTATACTGCTGTTACTGTCTATTATCTATCCTTTACCCCTACCTACAGTATACTGACTATTATCTATCCTTTACCCCTACCTACAGTATACTGACTATTATCTATCCTTTACCTCTACCTACAGTATACCACTGTTACTGTCTATTATCTATCCTTTACCCCTTCCTACAGTATACTGCTGTTACTGTCTATTATCTATAATTTACCCCTACCTACAGTATACTGCTGTTACTGTCTATTATCTATCCTTTTACCCCTTCCTACAGTATACTGCTGTTACTGTCTATTATCTATCCTTTACCCCTACCTACAGTATACTGATGTTACTGTCTATTATCTATCCTTTACCCCTACATACAGTATACTGCTGTTACTGTCTATCCTTTACCCCTACCTACAGTATACCGCTGTTACAGTCTATCTATCCTTTACCCCTACCTACAGTATACTGCTGTTACTGTCTATTATCTATCCTTTACCCCTACGTACAGTTTACTGTCTATTATCTATCCTTTATCCCTACCTACAGTATACTGCTGTTACTGTCTATTATTTATCCTTTACCCCTACCTACACTTTACTGTCTATTATCTATCCTTTACCCCTACCTACAGTATACTGCTGTTACTGTCTATTATCTATCCTTTACCCCTTCCTACAGTATACTGCTGTTACTGTCTATTATCTATCATTTACCCCAACCTACACTATACTGCTGTGACTGTCTATTATCTATCCTTTACCCCTACCTACAGTATACCGCTGTTACTGTCTATTATCTATCCTTTATCTCTACCTACAGTATACTGCTGTTACTGTCTATTATCTATCCTTTACCCCTACCTACAGTATACCGCTGCTACTGTCTATTATCTATCCTTTACCCCTACCTACAGTATACCGCTGTTACTGTCTATTATCTATCCTTTACCCCTACCTACAGTATACCGGTGTTACTGTCTATTATCTATCCTTTACCTCTACCTACAGTATAGTGCTGTTACTGTCTATTATCTATCATTTACCCCTACCTACAGTATACTGCTGTTACTGTCTATTATCTATCCTTTACCCCTTCCTACAGTATACTGCTTTTACTGTCTATTATCTATCCTTTACCCCTACCTACAGTATACTGCTGTTACTGTCTATCCTTTACCCCTACCTACAGTATACCGCTGTTACTGTCTATTATCTATCCTTTACCCCTACCTACAGTATACTGCTGTTACTGTCTATCCTTTACCCCTACCTACAGTATACTGCTGTTACTGTCTATTATCTATCCTTTACCCCTACCTACAGTATACTGCTGTTACTGTCTATCCTTTACCCCTACCTAGAGTATACTGCTGTTACTGTCTATTATCTATCCTTTACCCCTACCTACAGTATACTGCTGTTACTGTCTATTATCTATCCTTTAAACCCTACCTACAGTATACTGCTGTTACTGTCTATTATCTATCCTTTACCCCTTCCTTCAGTATACTGCTGTTACTGTCTATTATCTATCATTTACCCCAACCTACACTATACTGCTGTTACTGTCTATTATCTATCCTTTACCCCTACCTACAGTATACTGACTATTATCTATCCTTTACCCCTACCTACAGTATACTGCTGTTACTGTCTATTATCTATCCTTTACCCCTACCTACAGTATACTGACTATTATCTATCCTTTACCCCTACCTACAGTATACTGACTATTATCTATCCTTTACCTCTACCTACAGTATACCGCTGTTACTGTCTATTATCTATCCTTTCCCCTACCTACAGTATACTGCTGTTACTGTCTATTATCTATCCTTTACCCCTTCCTACAGTATACTGCTGTTACTGTCTATTATCTATAATTTACCCCTACCTACAGTATACTGCTGTTACTGTCTATTATCTATCCTTTTACCCCTTCCTACAGTATACTGCTGTTACTGTCTATTATCTATCCTTTACCCCTACCTACAGTATACTGCTGTTACTGTCTATCCTTTACCCCTACCTACAGTATACCGCTGTTACTGTCTATCTATCCTTTACCCCTACCTACAGTATACTTGCTGTTACTGTCATCCTTTACCCCTACCTACAGTATACTGCTGTTACTGTCTATTATCTATCCTTTACCCCTACCTACAGTTTACTGTCTATTATCTATCCTTTACCCCTACCTACAGTATACTGCTGCTACTGTCTATTATCTATCCTTTACCCCTACCTACAGTATACTGCTGTTACTGTCTATCCTTTACCCCTACCTACAGTATACTGCTGTTACTGACTATTATCTATCCTTTACCCCTACCTACAGTATACTGCTGTTACTGTCTATTATCTATCCTTTACCCCTACCTACAGTATACTGCTGTTACTGTCTATTATCTATCCTTTGCCCTTCCTACAGTATACTGCTGTTACTGTCTATTATCTATCATTTACCCCTAACCTACACTATACTGCTGTGACTGTCTATTATCTATCCTTTTCGCCCTACCTACAGTATACTGCTGCTACTGTCTATTATCTATCCTTTACGCCCTACCTACAGTATACCGCTGTTGCTGTCTATTATCTATCCTTTACCCCTACCTACAGTATACCGCTGTTGCTGTCTATTATCTATCCTTTACCCCTACCTACAGTATACCGCTGTTACTGTCTATTATCTATCCTTTATCTCTACCTACAGTATACTGCTGTTACTGTCTATTATCTATCCTTTACCCCTACCTACAGTATACTGCTGCTACTGTCTATTATCTATCCTTTACCCCTACCTACAGTATACCGCTGTTACTGTCTATTATCTATCCTTTCCCCCTACCTACAGTATACCGGCTGTTACTGTCTATTATCTCTCCTTTACTCCCTACCTACAGTATACTGCTGTTACTGTCTATTATCTATCCTTTACCCCTACCTACAGTATACTGCTGTTACTGTCTATTATCTATCCTTTACCCCTACCTACAGTATACTGTCTATTATCTATCCTTTACCCCTACCAACAGTATACCGCTGTTACTGTCTATTATCTATCCTTTACCCCTACCTACAGTATACCGCTGTTACTGTCTATTATCTATCCTTTACCTCTACCTACAGTATACTGCTGTTACTGTCTATTATCTATCCTTTACCCCTACCTACAGTATACTGACTATTATCTATCCTTTACCCCTACCTACAGTATACTGCTGTTACTGTCTATCCTTTACCCCTACCTACAGTATACTGCTGTTACTGTCTATTATCTATCCTTTACCCCTACCTACAGTTTACTGTCTATTATCTATCCTTTACCCCTACCTACAGTATACTGCTGCTACTGTCTATTATCTATCCTTTACCCCTACCTACAGTATACTGCTGTTACTGTCTATCCTTTACCCCTACCTACAGTATACTGCTGTTACTGACTATTATCTATCCTTTACCCCTACCTACAGTATACTGCTGTTACTGTCTATTATCTATCCTTTACCCCTACCTACAGTATACTGCTGTTACTGTCTATTATCTATCCTTTACCCCTTCCTACAGTATACTGCTGTTACTGTCTATTATCTATCATTTACCCCAACCTACACTATACTGCTGTGACTGTCTATTATCTATCCTTTACCCCTACCTACAGTATACTGCTGCTACTGTCTATTATCTATCCTTTACCCCTACCTACAGTATACCGCTGTTACTGTCTATTATCTATCCTTTACGCCCTACCTACAGTATACCGCTGTTGCTGTCTATTATCTATCCTTTACCCTACCTACAGTATACCGCTGTTACTGTCTATTATCTATCCTTTATCTCTACCTACAGTATACTGCTGTTGCTGTCTATTATCTATCCTTTCCCCTACCTACAGTATACTGCTGCTACTGTCTATTATCTATCCTTTATCCCTACCTACAGTATACCGCTGTTACTGTCTATTATCTATCCTTTACCCCCTACCTGCAGTATACGCGCTTTCTGTCTATTATCTATCCTTTACTCCCTACCTACAGTATACCGCTTGTTGCTGTCTATTATCTATCCTTTATCTCTACCTACAGTATACTGCTGTTACTGTCTATTATCTATCCTTTACCCCTACCTACAGTATACTGCTGCTACTGTCTATTATCTATCCTTTACCCCTACCTACAGTATACCGCTGTTGCTGTCTATTATCTATCCTTTACCCCTACCTGCAGTATACCGCTGTTACTGTCTATTATCTATCCTTTATCTCTACCTGCAGTATACTGCTGTTACTGTCTATTATCTATCCTTTACCCCTACCTACAGTATACTGCTGCTACTGTCTATTATCTATCCTTTACCCCTACCTACAGTATACCGCTGTTACTGTCTATTATCTATCCTTTACCCCTACCTACAGTATACCGCTGTTACTGTCTATTATCTCTCCTTTACCCCTACCTACAGTATACTGCTGTTACTGTCTATTATCTATCCTTTACCCCTACCTACAGTATACTGCTGTTACTGTCTATTATCTATCCTTTACCCCTACCTACAGTATACTGTCTATTATCTATCCTTTACCCCTACCAACAGTATACCGCTGTTACTGTCTATTATCTATCCTTTACCCCTACCTACAGTATACCGCTGTTACTGTCTATTATCTATCCTTTACCTCTACCTACAGTATACTGCTGTTACTGTCTATTATCTATCATTTACCCCTACCTACAGTATACCGCTGTTACTGTCTATTATCTATCCTTTACCCCTTCCTACAGTATACTGCTTTTACTGTCTATTATCTATCCTTTACCCCTACCTACAGTATACTGCTGTTACTGTCTATTATCTATCCTTTACCCCTACCTACAGTATACTGCTGTTACTGTCTATCCTTTACCCCTACCTACAGTATACCGCTGTTACTGTCTATTATCTATCCTTTACCCCTACCTACAGTATACTGCTGTTACTGTCTATCCTTTACCCCTACCTACAGTATACTGCTGTTACTGTCTATTATCTATCCTTTACCCCTACCTACAGTTTACTGTCTATTATCTATCCTTTATCCCTACCTACAGTATACTGCTGTTACTGTCTATTATTTATCCTTTACCCCTACCTACAGTTTACTGTCTATTATCTATCCTTTACCCCTACCTACAGTATACTGCTGTTACTGTCTATTATCTATCCTTTTCCCCTACCTACAGTATACTGCTGTTACTGTCTATCCTTTACCCCTACCTACAGTATACTGCTGTTACTGTCTATTATCTATCCTTTACCCCTACCTACAGTATACCGCTGTTACTGTCTATTATCTATCCTTTACCCCTACCTACAGTATACCGCTGTTACTGTCTATTATCTATCCTTTACCTCTACCTACAGTATACTGCTGTTACTGTCTATTATCTATCCTTTCCCCTACCTACAGTATACTGCTGCTACTGTCTATTATCTATCCTTTACGCCCTACCTACAGTATACTGCTGTTACTGTCTATTATCTATCCTTTCCCCTACCTACAGTATACTGCTGTTACTGTCTATCTATCCTTTTCCCCTACCTACAGTATACTGCTGTTACTGTCTATTATCTATCCTTTACCCCTACCTACAGTATGCTGACTATTATCTATCCTTTTCCCCTACCTACAGTATACTGCTGTTACTGTCTATTATCTATCCTTTACCCCTACCTACAGTATACTGACTATTATCTATCCTTTACCCCTACCTACAGTATACTGACTATTATCTATCCTTTACCTCTACCTACAGTATACCGCTGTTACTGTCTATTATCTATCCTTTACCCCTACCTACAGTATACTGCTGTTACTGTCTATTATCTATCCTTTACCCCTTCCTACAGTATACTGCTGTTACTGTCTATTATCTATAATTTACCCCTACCTACAGTATACTGCTGTTACTGTCTATTATCTATCCTTTACTCCTACCTACAGTATACTGCTGTTACTGTCTATTATCTATCCTTTACCCCTACCTACAGTATACTGCTGTTACTGTCTATTATCTATCCTTTACCCCTTCCTACAGTATACCGCTGTTACTGTCTATTATCTATCCTTTACCCCTACCTACAGTATACTGCTGTTACTGTCTATTATCTCTCCTTTACCCCTTCCTACAGTATACTGCTGTTACTGTCTATTATCTATCCTTTACCTCTACCTACAGTATACTGCTGTTACTGTCTATTATCTATCCTTTACCTCTACCTACAGTATACTGATGTTACTGTCTATTATCTATCCTTTACCCCTACCTACAGTATACTGCTGTTACTGTCTATCCTTTACCCCTACCTACAGTATACCGCTATTACTGTCTATCTATCCTTTACCCCTACCTACAGTATACTGCTGTTACTGTCTATTATCTATCCTTTACCCCTACCTACAGTTTACTGTCTATTATCTATCCTTTATCCCTACCTACAGTATACTGCTGTTACTGTCTATTATTTATCCTTTACCCCTACCTACACTTTACTGTCTATTATCTATCCTTTACCCCTACCTACAGTATACCGCTGTTACTGTCTATTATCTATCCTTTACCCCTACCTACAGTATACTGCTGTTACTGTCTATCCTTTACCCCTACCTACAGTATACTGCTGTTACTGTCTATTATCTATCCTTTACCCCTACCTACAGTATACTGCTGTTACTGTCTATTATCTATCCTTTACCCCTACCTACAGTATACTGCTGTTACTGTCTATTATCTATCCTTTACCCTTCCTACAGTATACTGCTGTTACTGTCTATTATCTATCATTTACCCCAACCTACACTATACTGCTGTGACTGTCTATTATCTATCCTTTACCCCTACCTACAGTATACTGCTGCTACTGTCTATTATCTATCCTTTACCCCTACCTACAGTATACCGCTGTTACTGTCTATTATCTATCCTTTACCCCTACCTACAGTATACCGCTGTTACTGTCTATTATCTATCCTTTACCCCTACCTACAGTATACTGCTGTTACTGTCTATTATCTATCCTTTACCCCTACCTACAGTATACTGCTGTTACTGTCTATTATCTATCCTTTACCCCTACCTACAGTATACTGCTGTTACTGTCTATCCTTTACCCCTACCTACAGTATACTGCTGTTACTGTCTATTATCTATCCTTTACCCCTACCTACAGTTTACTGTCTATTATCTATCCTTTATCCCTACCTACAGTATACTGCTGCTACTGTCTATTATCTATCCTTTACCCCTACCTACAGTATACCGCTGTTACTGTCTATTATCTATCCTTTACCCCTACCTACAGTATACCGCTGTTACTGTCTATCCTTTCCCCTACCTACAGTATACTGCTGTTACTGTCTATTATCTATCCTTTACCCCTACCTACAGTTTACTGTCTATTATCTATCCTTTACCCCTACCTACAGTATACCGCTGTTACTGTCTATTATCTATCCTTTATCTCTACCTACAGTATACTGCTGTTACTGTCTATTATCTATCCTTTACCCCTACCTACAGTATACTGCTGCTACTGTCTATTATCTATCCTTTACCCCTACCTACAGTATACCGCTGTTACTGTCTATTATCTATCCTTTACCCCTACCTACAGTATACCGCTGTTACTGTCTATTATCTATCCTTTATCTCTACCTACAGTATACTGCTGTTACTGTCTATTATCTATCCTTTACCCCTACCTACAGTATACTGCTGCTACTGTCTATTATCTATCCTTTACCCCTACCTACAGTATACCGCTGTTACTGTCTATTATCTATCCTTTACCCCTACCT
The DNA here is from genome assembly GCF_905237065.1 of Salmo salar. Classification (NCBI taxonomy): domain Eukaryota; kingdom Metazoa; phylum Chordata; class Actinopteri; order Salmoniformes; family Salmonidae; genus Salmo; species Salmo salar. Next base: position 53,731,274 of record NC_059450.1, read on the forward strand.
ACAGTATACCGCTGTTACTGTCTATTATCTATCCTTTTCCCCTACCTACAGTATACTGCTGCTACTGTCTATTATCTATCCTTTACCCCTACCTACAGTATACCGCTGTTACTGTCTATTATCTATCCTTTACCCCTACCTACAGTATACCGCTGTTACTGTCTATTATCTATCCTTTACCCCTACCTACAGTATACCGCTGTTACTGTCTATTATCTATCCTTTATCTCTACCTACAGTATACTGCTGTTACTGTCTATTATCTATCCTTTACCCCTACCTACAGTATACCGCTGTTACTGTCTATTATCTCTCCTTTACCCCTACCTACAGTATACTGCTGTTACTGTCTATTATCTATCCTTTACCCCTACCTACAGTATACTGCTGTTACTGTCTATTATCTATCCTTTACCCCTACCTACAGTATACTGCTGTTACTGTCTATTATCTATCCTTTACCCCTACCTACAGTATACTGCTGTTACTGTCTATTATCTATCCTTTACCCCTTCCTACAGTATACTGCTGTTACTGTCTATTATCTATCATTTACCCCAACCTACACTATACTGCTGTGACTGTCTATTATCTATCCTTTTCCCCTACCTACAGTATACTGCTGCTACTGTCTATTATCTATCCTTTACCCCTACCTACAGTATACCGCTGTTACTGTCTATTATCTATCCTTTACCCCTACCTACAGTATACCGCTGTTACTGTCTATTATCTATCCTTTACCCCTACCTACAGTATACCGCTGTTACTGTCTATTATCTATCCTTTAGCTCTACCTACAGTATACTGCTGTTACTGTCTATTATCTATCCTTTACCCCTACCTACAGTATACTGCTGCTACTGTCTATTATCTATCCTTTACCCCTACCTACAGTATACCGCTGTTACTGTCTATTATCTATCCTTTACCCCTACCTACAGTATACTGCTGTTACTGTCTATTATCTATCCTTTACCCCTACCTACAGTATACTGCTGCTAATGTCTATTATCTATCCTTGACCCCTACCTACAGTATACTGCTGTTACTGTCTATTATCTATCCTTTACCCCTTCCTACAGTATACTGCTGTTACTGTCTATTATCTATCATTTACCCCAACCTACACTATACTGCTGTGACTGTCTATTATCTATCCTTTACCCCTACCTACAGTATACTGCTGCTACTGTCTATTATCTATCCTTTACCCCTACCTACAGTATACCGCTGTTACTGTCTATTATCTATCCTTTACCCCTACCTACAGTATACCGCTGTTACTGTCTATTATCTATCCTTTACCCCTACCTACAGTATACCGCTGTTACTGTCTATTATCTATCCTTTATCTCTACCTACAGTATACTGCTGTTACTGTCTATTATCTATCCTTTACCCCTACCTACAGTATACTGCTGCTAATGTCTATTATCTATCCTTTACCCCTACCTACAGTATACCGCTGTTACTGTCTATTATCTATCCTTTACCCCTACCTACAGTATACCGCTGTTACTGTCTATTATCTATCCTTTACCCCTACCTACAGTATACTGCTGTTACTGTCTATCCTTTACCCCTACCTACAGTATACTGCTGTTACTGTCTATTATCTATCCTTTACCCCTACCTACAGTTTACTGTCTATTATCTATCCTTTATCCCTACCTACAGTATACTGCTGCTACTGTCTATTATCTATCCTTTACCCCTACCTACAGTATACCGCTGTTACTGTCTATTATCTATCCTTTACCCCTACCTACAGTATACCGCTGTTACTGTCTATCCTTTACCCCTACCTACAGTATACTGCTGTTACTGTCTATTATCTATCCTTTACCCCTACCTACAGTTTACTGTCTATTATCTATCCTTTATCCCTACCTACAGTATACCGCTGTTACTGTCTATTATCTATCCTTTATCTCTACCTACAGTATACTGCTGTTACTGTCTATTATCTATCCTTTACCCCTACCTACAGTATACTGCTGCTACTGTCTATTATCTATCCTTTACCCCTACCTACAGTATACCGCTGTTACTGTCTATTATCTATCCTTTACCCCTACCTACAGTATACCGCTGTTACTGTCTATTATCTATCCTTTATCTCTACCTACAGTATACTGCTGTTGCTGTCTATTATCTATCCTTTACCCCTACCTACAGTATACTGCTGCTACTGTCTATTATCTATCCTTTACCCCTACCTACAGTATACCGCTGTTACTGTCTATTATCTATCCTTTACCCCTACCTACAGTATACCGCTGTTACTGTCTATTATCTCTCCTTTACCCCTACCTACAGTATACTGCTGTTACTGTCTATTATCTATCCTTTCCCCTACCTACAGTATACTGCTGTTACTGTCTATTATCTATCCTTTACCCCTACCTACGGTATACTGCTGTTACTGTCTATTATCTATCCTTTACCCCTACCTACAGTATACTGCTGTTACTGTCTATTATCTATCCTTTACCCCTACCTACAGTATACTGCTGTTACTGTCTATTATCTATCCTTTACCCTTTCCTACAGTATACTGCTGTTACTGTCTATTATCTATCATTTACCCCAACCTACACTATACTGCTGTGACTGTCTATTATCTATCCTTTTCCCTACCTGCAGTATACTGCTGCTACTGTCTATTATCTATCCTTTACCCCTACCTACAGTATACCGCTGTTACTGTCTATTATCTATCCTTTACCCCTACCTACAGTATACCGCTGTTACTGTCTATTATCTATCCTTTACCCCTACCTACAGTATACCGCTGTTACTGTCTATTATCTATCCTTTACCTCTACCTACAGTATACTGCTGTTACTGTCTATTATCTATCCTTTACCCCTACCTACAGTATACTGCTGCTACTGTCTATTATCTATCCTTTACCCCTACCTACAGTATACCGCTGTTACTGTCTATTATCTATCCTTTACCCCTACCTACAGTATACTGCTGTTACTGTCTATTATCTATCCTTTACCCCTACCTACAGTATACTGACTATTATCTATCCTTTACCCCTACCTACAGTATACTGCTGTTACTGTCTATTATCTATCCTTTACCCCTACCTACAGTATACTGACTATTATCTATCCTTTACCCCTACCTACAGTATACTGACTATTATCTATCCTTTACCTCTACCTACAGTATACCGCTGTTACTGTCTATTATCTATCCTTTACCCCTACCTACAGTATAGTGACTATTATCTATCCTTTACCTCTACCTACAGTATACTGCTGTTACTGTCTATTATCTATCCTTTACCCCTTCCTACAGTATACTGCTGTTACTGTCTATTATCTATCCTTTACCCCTACCTACAGTATACTGCTGTTACTGTCTATCCTTTACCCCTACCTACAGTATACCGCTGTTACTGTCTATCTATCCTTTACCCCTACCTACAGTATACTGCTGTTACTGTCTATCCTTTACCCCTACCTACAGTATACTGCTGTTACTGTCTATTATCTATCCTTTACCCCTACCTACAGTTTACTGTCTATTATCTATCCTTTATCCCTACCTACAGTATACTGCTGTTACTGTCTATTATTTATCCTTTACCCCTACCTACAGTATACTGCTGTTACTGTCTATTATCTATCCTTTACCCCTACCTACAGTTTACTTTCTATTATCTATCCTTTACCCCTACCTACAGTATACTGCTGTTACTTTCTATTATCTATCCTTTTCCCCTACCTACAATATACTGCTGTTACTGTCTATCCTTTACCCCTACCTACAGTATACTGCTGTTACTGTCTATTATCTATCCTTTACCCCTACCTACAGTATACTGCTGTTACTGTCTATCCTTTACCCCTACCTACAGTATACCGCTGTTACTGTCTATCTATCCTTTACCCCTACCTACAGTATACTGCTGTTACTGTCTATCCTTTACCCCTACCTACAGTATACTGCTGTTACTGTCTATTATCTATCCTTTACCCCTACCTACAGTTTACTGTCTATTATCTATCCTTTATCCCTACCTACAGTATACTGCTGTTACTGTCTATTATTTATCCTTTACCCCTACCTACACTTTACTGTCTATTATCTATCCTTTACCCCTACCTACAGTATACTGCTGCTACTGTCTATTATCTATCCTTTTCCCTACCTACAGTTTACTGTCTATTATCTATCCTTTATCCCTACCTACAGTATACTGCTGCTACTGTCTATTATCTATCCTTTACCCCTACCTACAGTATACCGCTGTTACTGTCTATTATCTATCCTTTACCCCTACCTACAGTATACCGCTGTTACTGTCTATCCTTTACCCCTACCTACAGTATACTGCTGTTACTGTCTATTCTCTATCCTTTACCCCTACCTACAGTTTACTGTCTATTATCTATCCTTTATCCCTACCTACAGTATACCGCTGTTACTGTCTATTATCTATCCTTTATCTCTACCTACAGTATACTGCTGTTACTGTCTATTATCTATCCTTTACCCCTACCTACAGTATACTGCTGCTACTGTCTATTATCTATCCTTTACCCCTACCTACAGTATACCGCTGTTACTGTCTATTATCTATCCTTTACCCCTACCTACAGTATACCGCTGTTACTGTCTATTATCTATCCTTTATCTCTACCTACAGTATACTGCTGTTACTGTCTATTATCTATCCTTTACCCCTACCTACAGTATACTGCTGCTACTGTCTATTATCTATCCTTTACCCCTACCTACAGTATACCGCTGTTACTGTCTATTATCTATCCTTTACCCCTACCTACAGTATACCGCTGTTACTGTCTATTATCTCTCCTTTACCCCTACCTACAGTATACTGCTGTTACTGTCTATTATCTATCCTTTACCCCTACCTACAGTATACTGCTGTTACTGTCTATTATCTATCCTTTACCCCTACCTACAGTATACTGCTGTTACTGTCTATTATCTATCCTTTACCCCTACCTACAGTATACTGCTGTTACTGTCTATTATCTATCCTTTACCCCTACCTACAGTATACTGCTGTTACTGTCTATTATCTATCCTTTACCCCTTCCTACAGTATACTGCTGTTACTGTCTATTATCTATCATTTACCCCAACCTACACTATACTGCTGTGACTGTCTATTATCTATCCTTTTCCCCTACCTACAGTATACTGCTGCTACTGTCTATTATCTATCCTTTACCCCTACCTACAGTATACCGCTGTTACTGTCTATTATCTATCCTTTACCCCTACCTACAGTATACTGCTGTTACTGTCTATTATCTATCCTTTACCCCTACCTACAGTATACTGACTATTATCTATCCTTTACCCCTACCTACAGTATACTGCTGTTACTGTCTATTATCTATCCTTTACCCCTACCTACAGTATACTGACTATTATCTATCCTTTACCCCTACCTACAGTATACTGACTATTATCTATCCTTTACCTCTACCTACAGTATACCGCTGTTACTGTCTATTATCTATCCTTTACCCCTACCTACAGTATACTGCTGTTACTGTCTATTATCTATCCTTTACCCCTTCCTACAGTATACTGCTGTTACTGTCTATTATCTATAATTTACCCCTACCTACAGTATACTGCTGTTACTGTCTATTATCTATCCTTTTACCCCTTCCTACAGTATACTGCTGTTACTGTCTATTATCTATCCTTTACCCCTACCTACAGTATACCGCTGTTACTGTCTATTATCTATCCTTTACCCCTACCTACAGTATACTGATGTTACTGTCTATTATCTATCCTTTACCCCTACCTACAGTATACTGCTGTTACTGTCTATTATCTATCCTTTTACCCCTTCCTACAGTATACTGCTGTTACTGTCTATTATCTATCCTTTACCCCTACCTACAGTATACCGCTGTTACTGTCTATTATCTATCCTTTACCCCTACCTACAGTATACTGCTGTTACTGTCTATTATCTATCCTTTACCCCTACCTACAGTATACCACTGTTACTGTCTATTATCTATCCTTTACCCCTACCTACAGTATACCGCTGTTACTGTCTATTATCTATCCTTTACCTCTACCTACAGTATACTGATGTTACTGTCTATTATCTATCCTTTACCCCTACCTACAGTATACTGCTGTTACTGTCTATCCTTTACCCCTACCTACAGTATACCGCTGTTACTGTCTATCTATCCTTTACCCCTACCTACAGTATACTGCTGTTACTGTCTATCCTTTACCCCTACCTACAGTATACTGCTGTTACTGTCTATTATCTATCCTTTACCCCTACCTACAGTTTACTGTCTATTATCTATCCTTTATCCCTACCTACAGTATACTGCTGTTACTGTCTATTATTTATCCTTTACCCCTACCTACACTTTACTGTCTATTATCTATCCTTTACCCCTACCTACAGTATACTGCTGTTACTGTCTATTATCTATCCTTTTCCCCTACCTACAGTATACTGCTGTTACTGTCTATTATCTATCCTTTACCCCTACCTACAGTATACTGCTGTTACTGTCTATTATCTATCCTTTACCCCTTCCTACAGTATACTGCTGTTACTGTCTATTATCTATCATTTACCCCAACCTACACTATACTGCTGTGACTGTCTATTATCTATCCTTTCCCCTACCTACAGTATACTGCTGCTACTGTCTATTATCTATCCTTTACCCCTACCTACAGTATACCGCTGTTACTGTCTATTATCTATCCTTTACCCCTACCTACAGTATACCGCTGTTACTGTCTATTATCTATCCTTTACCCCTACCTACAGTATACCGCTGTTACTGTCTATTATCTATCCTTTATCTCTACCTACAGTATACTGCTGTTACTGTCTATTATCTATCCTTTACCCCTACCTACAGTATACTGCTGCTACTGTCTATTATCTATCCTTTACCCCTACCTACAGTATACCGCTGTTACTGTCTATTATCTATCCTTTACCCTACCTACAGTATACCGCTGTTACTGTCTATTATCTATCCTTTACCCCTACCTACAGTATACCGCTGTTACTGTCTATTATCTATCCTTTATCTCTACCTACAGTATACTGCTGTTACTGTCTATTATCTATCCTTTACCCCTACCTACAGTATACTGCTGCTACTGTCTATTATCTATCCTTTACCCCTACCTACAGTATACCGCTGTTACTGTCTATTATCTATCCTTTACCCCTACCTACAGTATACCGCTGTTACTGTCTATTATCTATCCTTTATCTCTACCTACAGTATACTGCTGTTACTGTCTATTATCTATCCTTTACCCCTACCTACAGTATACTGCTGCTACTGTCTATTATCTATCCTTTACCCCTACCTACAGTATACCGCTGTTACTGTCTATTATCTATCCTTTACCCCTACCTACAGTATAGCGCTGTTACTGTCTATTATCTCTCCTTTACCCCTACCTACAGTATACTGCTGTTACTGTCTATTATCTATCCTTTACCCCTACCTACAGTATACTGCTGTTACTGTCTATTATCTATCCTTTACCCCTACCTACAGTATACTGTCTATTATCTATCCTTTACCCCTACCAACAGTATACCGCTGTTACTGTCTATTATCTATCCTTTACCCCTACCTACAGTATACCGCTGTTACTGTCTATTATCTATCCTTTACCCCTACCTACAGTATACCGCTGTTACTGTCTATTATCTATCCTTTATCTCTACCTACAGTATACTGCTGTTACTGTCTATTATCTATCCTTTACCCCTACCTACAGTATACTGCTGCTACTGTCTATTATCTATCCTTTACCCCTACCTACAGTATACCGCTGTTACTGTCTATTATCTATCCTTTACCACTACCTACAGTATACTGCTGCTACTGTCTATTATCTATCCTTTACCCCTACCTACAGTATACCGCTGTTACTGTCTATTATCTATCCTTTACCCCTACCTACAGTATACCGCTGTTACTGTCTATTATCTATCCTTTACCCCTACCTACAGTATACCGCTGTTACTGTCTATTATCTATCCTTTACCCCTACCTACAGTATACCGCTGTTACTGTCTATTATCTATCCTTTACCTCTACCTACAGTATACTGCTGTTACTGTCTATTATCTATCATTTAGCCCTACCTACAGTATACCGCTGTTACTGTCTATTATCTATCCTTTACCCCTACCTACAGTATACCGCTGTTACTGTCTATTATCTATCCTTTACCTCTACCTACAGTATACTGCTGTTACTGTCTATTATCTATCATTTAGCCCTACCTACAGTATACTGCTTTTAATGTCTATTATCTATCCTTTACCCCTACCTACAGTATACTGCTGTTACTGTCTATTATCTATCCTTTACCCCTACCTACAGTATACTGCTGTTACTGTCTATCCTTTACCCCTACCTACAGTATACCGCTGTTACTGTCTATTATCTATCCTTTACCCCTACCTACAGTATACTGCTGTTACTGTCTATCCTTTACCCCTACCTACAGTATACTGCTGTTACTGTCTATTATCTATCCTTTACCCCTACCTACAGTTTACTGTCTATTATCTATCCTTTATCCCTACCTACAGTATACTGCTGTTACTGTCTATTATTTATCCTTTACCCCTACCTACAGTTTACTGTCTATTATCTATCCTTTACCCCTACCTACAGTATACTGCTGTTACTGTCTATTATCTATCCTTTTCCCCTACCTACAGTATACTGCTGTTACTGTCTATCCTTTACCCCTACCTACAGTATACTGCTGTTACTGTCTGTTATCTATCCTTTACCCCTACCTACAGTATACTGCTGTTACTGTCTATTATCTCTCCTTTACCCCTACCTACAGTATACTGCTGTTACTGTCTATTATCTATCCTTTACCCCTACCTACAGTATACTGCTGTTACTGTCTATTATCTATCCTTTACCACTTCCTACAGTATACTGCTGTTAGTTTCTATTATCTATCATTTACCCCAACCTACACTATACTGCTGTGACTGTCTATTATCTATCCTTTTCCCCTACCTACAGTATACTGCTGTTACTGTCTATCCTTTACCCCTACCTACAGTATACTGCTGTTACTGTCTATTATCTATCCTTTACCCCTACCTACAGTATACCTCTGTTACTGTCTATTATCTATCCTTTACCCCTACCTACAGTATACCGCTGTTACTGTCTATTATCTATCCTTTACCTCTACCTACAGTATACTGCTGTTACTGTCTATTATCTATCCTTTACCCCTACCTACAGTATACTGCTGCTACTGTCTATTATCTATCCTTTACCCCTACCTACAGTATACTGCTGTTACTGTCTATTATCTATCCTTTACTCCCTACCTACAGTATACTGCTGTTACTGTCTATCTATCCTTTACCCCTACCTACAGTATACTGCTGTTACTGTCTATTATCTATCCTTTACCCCTACCTACAGTATACTGACTATTATCTATCCTTTACCCCTACCTACAGTATACTGCTGTTACTGTCTATTATCTATCCTTTACCCCTACCTACAGTATACTGACTATTATCTATCCTTTACCCCTACCTACAGTATACTGACTATTATCTATCCTTTACCTCTACCTACAGTATACCGCTGTTACTGTCTATTATCTATCCTTTACCCCTACCTACAGTATACTGCTGTTACTGTCTATTATCTATCCTTTACCCCTTCCTACAGTATACTGCTGTTACTGTCTATTATCTATAATTTACCCCTACCTACAGTATACTGCTGTTACTGTCTATTATCTATCCTTTTACCCCTTCCTACAGTATACTGCTGTTACTGTCTATTATCTATCCTTTACCCCTACCTACAGTATACTGATGTTACTGTCTATTATCTATCCTTTACCCCTACCTACAGTATACTGCTGTTACTGTCTATCCTTTACCCCTACCTACAGTATACTGCTGTTACTGTCTATTATCTATCCTTTACCCCTACCTACAGTTTACTGTCTATTATCTATCCTTTATCCCTACCTACAGTATACTGCTGTTACTGTCTATTATTTATCCTTTACCCCTACCTACACTTTACTGTCTATTATCTATCCTTTACCCCTACCTACAGTATACTGCTGTTACTGTCTATTATCTATCCTTTACCCCTACCTACAGTATACTGCTGTTACTGTCTATTATCTATCCTTTACCCCTACCTACAGTATACTGCTGTTACTGTCTATTATCTATCCTTTACCCCTACCTACAGTATACTGCTGTTACTGTCTATTATCTATCATTTTCCCCTACCTACAGTATACTGCTGTTACTGTCTATTATCTATCATTTACCCCTTCCTACAGTATACTGCTGTTACTGTCTATTATCTATCATTTACCCCAACCTACACTATACTGCTGTGACTGTCTATTATCTATCCTTTACCCCTACCTACAGTATACTGCTGCTACTGTCTATTATCTATCCTTTACCCCTACCTACAGTATACCGCTGTTACTGTCTATTATCTATCCTTTACCCCTACCTACAGTATACTGCTGTTACTGTCTATCCTTTACCCCTACCTACAGTATACTGCTGTTACTGTCTATTATCTATCCTTTACCCCTACCTACAGTTTACTGTCTATTATCTATCCTTTATCCCTACCTACAGTATACTGCTGCTACTGTCTATTATCTATCCTTTACCCCTACCTACAGTATACCGCTGTTACTGTCTATTATCTATCCTTTACCCTTACCTACAGTATACCGCTGTTACTGTCTATCCTTTACCCCTACCTACAGTATACTGCTGTTACTGTCTATTATCTATCCTTTACCCCTACCTACAGTTTACTGTCTATTATCTATCCTTTATCCCTACCTACAGTATACCGCTGTTACTGTCTATTATCTATCCTTTATCTCTACCTACAGTATACTGCTGTTACTGTCTATTATCTATCCTTTACCCCTACCTACAGTATACTGCTGCTACTGTCTATTATCTATCCTTTACCCCTACCTACAGTATACCGCTGTTACTGTCTATTATCTATCCTTTACCCCTACCTACAGTATACCGCTGTTACTGTCTATTATCTATCCTTTATCTCTACCTACAGTATACTGCTGTTACTGTCTATTATCTATCCTTTACCCCTACCTACAGTATACTGCTGCTACTGTCTATTATCTATCCTTTACCCCTACCTACAGTATACCGCTGTTACTGTCTATTATCTATCCTTTATCTCTACCTACAGTATACTGCTGTTACTGTCTATTATCTATCCTTTACCCCTACCTACAGTATACTGCTGTTACTGTCTATTATCTATCCTTTACCTCTACCTACAGTATACCGCTGTTACTGTCTATTATCTATCCTTTACCTCTACCTACAGTATACTGCTGTTACTGTCTATTATCTATCCTTTACCCCTACCTACAGTATACTGCTGCTACTGTCTATTATCTATCCTTTACCCCTACCTACAGTATACTGCTGTTACTGTCTATTATCTATCCTTTACCCCTACCTACAGTATACTGTTGTTACTGTCTATCTATCCTTTACCCCTACCTACAGTATACTGCTGTTACTGTCTATTATCTATCCTTTACCCCTACCTACAGTATACTGACTATTATCTATCCTTTACCCCTACCTACAGTATACTGCTGTTACTGTCTATTATCTATCCTTTACCCCTACCTACAGTATACTGACTATTATCTATCCTTTACCTCTACCTACAGTATACCGCTGTTACTGTCTATTATCTATCCTTTACCCCTACCTACAGTATACTGCTGTTACTGTCTATTATCTATCCTTTACCCCTTCCTACAGTATACTGCTGTTACTGTCTATTATCTATAATTTACCCCTACCTACAGTATACTGCTGTTACTGTCTATTATCTATCCTTTTACCCCTTCCTACAGTATACTGCTGTTACTGTCTATTATCTATCCTTTACCCCTACCTACAGTATACTGATGTTACTGTCTATTATCTATCCTTTACCCCTACCTACAGTATACTGCTGTTACTGTCTATCCTTTACCCCTACCTACAGTATACCGCTGTTACTGTCTATCTATCCTTTACCCCTACCTACAGTATACTGCTGTTACTGTCTATCCTTTACCCCTACCTACAGTATACTGCTGTTACTGTCTATTATCTATCCTTTACCCCTACCTACAGTTTACTGTCTATTATCTATCCTTTATCCCTACCTACAGTATACTGCTGTTACTGTCTATTATTTATCCTTTACCCCTACCTACACTTTACTGTCTATTATCTATCCTTTACCCCTACCTACAATATACTGCTGTTACTGTCTATCCTTTACCCCTACCTACAGTATACTGCTGTTACTGTCTATTATCTATCCTTTACCCCTACCTACAGTATACTGCTGTTACTGTCTTATCTATCCTTTACCCCTACCTACAGTATACCGCTGTTACTGTCTATTATCTATCCTTTACCCCTACCTACAGTATACCGCTGTTACTGTCTATTATCTATCCTTTATCTCTACCTACAGTATACTGCTGTTACTGTCTATTATCTATCCTTTACCCCTACCTACAGTATACTGCTGCTACTGTCTATTATCTATCCTTTACCCCTACCTACAGTATACCGCTGTTACTGTCTATTATCTATCCTTTACCACTACCTACAGTATACTGCTGCTACTGTCTATTATCTATCCTTTACCCCTACCTACAGTATACCGCTGTTACTGTCTATTATCTATCCTTTACCCCTACCTACAGTATACCGCTGTTACTGTCTATTATCTATCCTTTACCCCTACCTACAGTATACCGCTGTTACTGTCTATTATCTATCCTTTACCTCTACCTACAGTATACTGCTGTTACTGTCTATTATCTATCATTTAGCCCTACCTACAGTATACTGCTGTTACTGTCTATTATCTATCCTTTACCCCTTCCTACAGTATACTGCTTTTACTGTCTATTATCTATCCTTTACCCCTACCTACAGTATACTGCTGTTACTGTCTATTATCTATCCTTTACCCCTACCTACAGTATACTGCTGTTACTGTCTATCCTTTACCCCTACCTACAGTATACCGCTGTTACTGTCTATTATCTATCCTTTACCCCTACCTACAGTTTACTGTCTATTATCTATCCTTTACCCCTACCTACAGTATACTGCTGTTACTGTCTATTATCTATCCTTTTCCCCTACCTACAGTATACTGCTGTTACTGTCTATCCTTTACCCCTACCTACAGTATACTGCTGTTACTGTCTATTATCTATCCTTTACCCCTACCTACAGTATACTGCTGTTACTGTCTATTATCTATCCTTTACCCCTACCTACAGTATACCGCTGTTACTGTCTATTATCTATCCTTTACCCCTACCTACAGTATACTGCTGTTACTGTCTATTATCTATCCTTTACCCCTACCTACAGCATACTGCTGTTACTGTCTATTATCTATCCTTTACCCCTACCTACAGTATACTGCTGTTACTGTCTATTATCTATCCTTTACCACTTCCTACAGTATACTGCTGTTACTGTCTATTATCTATCATTTACCCCAACCTACACTATACTGCTGTGACTGTCTATTATCTATCCTTTTCCCCTACCTACAGTATACTGCTGTTACTGTCTATCCTTTACCCCTACCTACAGTATACCGCTGTTACTGTCTATTATCTATCCTTTACCCCTACCTACAGTATACCGCTGTTACTGTCTATTATCTATCCTTTACCTCTACCTACAGTATACTGCTGTTACTGTCTATTATCTATCCTTTACCCCTACCTACAGTATACCGCTGTTACTGTCTATTATCTATCCTTTACCCCTACCTACAGTATACCGCTGTTACTGTCTATTATCTATCCTTTACCTCTACCTACAGTATACTGCTGTTACTGTCTATTATCTATCCTTTACCCCTACCTACAGTATACTGCTGCTACTGTCTATTATCTATCCTTTACCCCTACCTACAGTATACTGCTGTTACTGTCTATTATCTATCCTTTTCCCCTACCTACAGTATACTGCTGTTACTGTCTATCTATCCTTTACCCCTACCTACAGTATACTGCTGTTACTGTCTATTATCTATCCTTTACCCCTACCTACAGTATACTGACTATTATCTATCCTTTACCCCTACCTACAGTATACTGCTGTTACTGTCTATTATCTATCCTTTACCCCTACCTACAGTATACTGACTATTATCTATCCTTTACCCCTACCTACAGTATACTGACTATTATCTATCCTTTACCTCTACCTACAGTATACCGCTGTTACTGTCTATTATCTATCCTTTACCCCTACCTACAGTATACTGCTGTTACTGTCTATTATCTATCCTTTACCCCTTCCTACAGTATACTGCTGTTACTGTCTATTATCTATAATTTACCCCTACCTACAGTATACTGCTGTTACTGTCTATCCTTTACCCCTACCTACAGTATACTGCTGTTACTGTCTATTATCTATCCTTTACCCCTACCTACAGTATACTGCTGTTACTGTCTATTATCTATCCTTTACCCCTACCTACAGTATACTGCTGGTACTGTCTATTATCTATCCTTTACCACTTCCTACAGTATACTGCTGTTACTGTCTATTATCTATCATTTACCCCAACCTACACTATACTGCTGTGACTGTCTATCTATCCTTTTCCCTACCTACAGTATACTGCTGTTACTGTCTATCCTTTACCCCTACCTACAATATACTGCTGTTACTGTCTATTATCTATCCTTTACCCCTACCTACAGTATACCGCTGTTACTGTCTATTATCTATCCTTTACCCCTACCTACAGTATACCGCTGTTACTGTCTATTATCTATCCTTTACCTCTACCTACAGTATACTGCTGTTACTGTCTATTATCTATCCTTTACCCCTACCTACAGTATACTGCTGCTACTGTCTATTATCTATCCTTTACCCCTACCTACAGTATACTGCTGTTACTGTCTATTATCTATCCTTTACCCCTACCTACAGTATACTGCTGTTACTGTCTATCTATCCTTTACCCCTACCTACAGTATACTGCTGTTACTGTCTATTATCTATCCTTTACCCCTACCTACAGTATACTGACTATTATCTATCCTTTACCCCTACCTACAGTATACTGCTGTTACTGTCTATTATCTATCCTTTACCCCTACCTACAGTATACTGACTATTATCTATCCTTTACCCCTACCTACAGTATACTGACTATTATCTATCCTTTACCTCTACCTACAGTATACCGCTGTTACTGTCTATTATCTATCCTTTACCCCTACCTACAGTATACTGCTGTTACTGTCTATTATCTATCCTTTACCCTTCCTACAGTATACTGCTGTTACTGTCTATTATCTATAATTTACCCCTACCTACAGTATACTGCTGTTACTGTCTATTATCTATCCTTTTACCCCTTCCTACAGTATACTGCTGTTACTGTCTATTATCTATCCTTTACCCCTACCTACAGTATACTGATGTTACTGTCTATTATCTATCCTTTACCCCTACCTACAGTATACTGCTGTTACTGTCTATCCTTTACCCCTACCTACAGTATACTGCTGTTACTGTCTATTATCTATCCTTTACCCCTACCTACAGTATACTGCTGTTACTGTCTATCCTTTACCCCTACCTACAGTATACTGCTGTTACTGTCTATTATCTATCATTTTCCCCTACCTACAGTATACTGCTGTTACTGTCTATTATCTATCCTTTACCCCTACCTACAGTATACTGCTGTTACTGTCTTATCTATCCTTTACCCCTACCTACAGTATACTGCTGTTACTGTCTATCCTTTACCCCTACCTACAGTATACTGCTGTTACTGTCTATTATCTATCATTTTCCCCTACCTACAGTTTACTGTCTATTATCTATCCTTTATCCCTACCTACAGTATACTGCTGTTACTGTCTATTATTTATCCTTTACCCCTACCTACACTTTACTGTCTATTATCTATCCTTTACCCCTACCTACAGTATACTGCTGTTACTTTCTATTATCTATCATTTTCCCCTACCTACAATATACTGCTGTTACTGTCTATCCTTTACCCCTACCTACAGTATACTGCTGTTACTGTCTATTATCTATCCTTTACCCCTACCTACAGTATACTGCTGTTACTGTCTTATCTATCCTTTACCCCTACCTACAGTATACTGCTGTTACTGTCTATTATCTATCATTTACCCCTTCCTACAGTATACTGCTGTTACTGTCTATTATCTATCATTTACCCCAACCTACACTATACTGCTGTGACTGTCTATTATCTATCCTTTACCCCTACCTACAGTATACTGCTGCTACTGTCTATTATCTATCCTTTACCCCTACCTACAGTATACCGCTGTTACTGTCTATTATCTATCCTTTACCCCTACCTACAGTATACTGCTGTTACTGTCTATCCTTTACCCCTACCTACAGTATACTGCTGTTACTGTCTATTATCTATCCTTTACCCCTACCTACAGTTTACTATCTATTATCTATCCTTTATCCCTACCTACAGTATACTGCTGCTACTGTCTATTATCTATCCTTTACCCCTACCTACAGTATACCGCTGTTACTGTCTATTATCTATCCTTTACCCCTACCTACAGTATACCGCTGTTACTGTCTATCCTTTACCCCTACCTACAGTATACTGCTGTTACTGTCTATTATCTATCCTTTACCCCTACCTACAGTTTACTATCTATTATCTATCCTTTATCCCTACCTACAGTATACTGCTGCTACTGTCTATTATCTATCCTTTACCCCTACCTACAGTATACCGCTGTTACTGTCTATTATCTATCCTTTACCCCTACCTACAGTATACCGCTGTTACTGTCTATCCTTTACCCCTACCTACAGTATACTGCTGTTACTGTCTATTATCTATCCTTTACCCCTACCTACAGTATACTGCTGCTACTGTCTATTATCTATCCTTTACCCCTACCTACAGTATACCGCTGTTACTGTCTATTATCTATCCTTTACCCCTACCTACAGTATACCGCTGTTACTGTCTATTATCTATCCTTTATCTCTACCTACAGTATACTGCTGTTACTGTCTATTATCTATCCTTTACCCCTACCTACAGTATACTGCTGCTACTGTCTATTATCTATCCTTTACCCCTACCTACAGTATACCGCTGTTACTGTCTATTATCTATCCTTTACCTCTACCTACAGTATACTGCTGTTACTGTCTATTATCTATCCTTTACCCCTACCTACAGTATACTGCTGCTACTGTCTATTATCTATCCTTTACCCCTACCTACAGTATACTGCTGTTACTGTCTATTATCTATCCTTTACCCCTACCTACAGTATACTGCTGTTACTGTCTATCTATCCTTTACCCCTACCTACAGTATACTGCTGTTACTGTCTATTATCTATCCTTTACCCCTACCTACAGTATACTGACTATTATCTATCCTTTACCCCTACCTACAGTATACTGCTGTTACTGTCTATTATCTATCCTTTACCCCTACCTACAGTATACTGACTATTATCTATCCTTTACCTCTACCTACAGTATACCGCTGTTACTGTCTATTATCTATCCTTTACCCCTACCTACAGTATACTGCTGTTACTGTCTATTATCTATCCTTTACCCCTTCCTACAGTATACTGCTGTTACTGTCTATTATCTATAATTTACCCCTACCTACAGTATACTGCTGTTACTGTCTATTATCTATCCTTTTACCCCTTCCTACAGTATACTGCTGTTACTGTCTATTATCTATCCTTTACCCCTACCTACAGTATACTGATGTTACTGTCTATTATCTATCCTTTACCCCTACCTACAGTATACTGCTGTTACTGTCTATTATCTATCCTTTACCCCTACCTACAGTATACTGCTGTTACTGTCTATCCTTTACCCCTACCTACAGTATACTGCTGTTACTGTCTATTATCTATCCTTTACCCCTACCTACAGTATACTGCTGTTACTGTCTATTATCTATCCTTTACCCCTACCTACAGTATACCGCTGTTACTGTCTATTATCTATCCTTTACCCCTACCTACAGTATACCGCTGTTACTGTCTATTATCTATCCTTTACCCCTACCTACAGTATACTGCTGTTACTGTCTATCCTTTACCCCTACCTACAGTATACTGCTGTTACTGTCTATTATCTATCCTTTACCCCTTCCTACAGTATACTGCTGTTACTGTCTATTATCTATCCTTTACCCCTACCTACAGTATACCGCTGTTACTGTCTATTATCTATCCTTTACCCCTACCTACAGTATACCGCTGTTACTGTCTATCTATCCTTTACCCCTACCTACAGTATACTGCTGTTACTGTCTATCCTTTACCCCTACCTACAGTATACCGCTGTTACTGTCTATTATCTATCCTTTACCCCTACCTACAGTATACTGCTGTTACTGTCTATTATCTATCCTTTACCCCTACCTACAGTTTACTGTCTATTATCTATCCTTTATCCCTACCTACAGTATACTGCTGTTACTGTCTATTATTTATCCTTTACCCCTACCTACAGTATACTGCTGTTACTGTCTATTATCTATCCTTTACCCCTACCTACAGTATACTGCTGTTACTGTCTTATCTATCCTTTACCCCTACCTACAGTATACTGCTGTTACTGTCTATTATCTATCCTTTACCCCTACCTACAATATACTGCTGTTACTGTCTATCCTTTACCCCTACCTACAGTATACTGCTGTTACTGTCTATTATCTATCCTTTACCCCTACCTACAGTATACTGCTGTTACTGTCTTATCTATCCTTTACCCCTACCTACAGTATACTGCTGTTACTGTCTATTATCTATCATTTACCCCTTCCTACAGTATACTGCTGTTACTGTCTATTATCTATCATTTACCCCAACCTACACTATACTGCTGTGACTGTCTATTATCTATCCTTTACCCCTACCTACAGTATACTGCTGCTACTGTCTATTATCTATCCTTTACCCCTACCTACAGTATACCGCTGTTACTGTCTATTATCTATCCTTTACCCCTACCTACAGTATACTGCTGTTACTGTCTATCCTTTACCCCTACCTACAGTATACTGCTGTTACTGTCTATTATCTATCCTTTACCCCTACCTACAGTTTACTGTCTATTATCTATCCTTTATCCCTACCTACAGTATACCGCTGTTACTGTCTATTATCTATTCTTTATCTCTACCTACAGTATACTGCTGTTACTGTCTATTATCTATCCTTTACCCCTACCTACAGTATACTGCTGCTACTGTCTATTATCTATCCTTTACCCCTACCTACAGTATACCGCTGTTACTGTCTATTATCTATCCTTTACCCCTACCTACAGTATACCGCTGTTACTGTCTATTATCTATCCTTTATCTCTACCTACAGTATACTGCTGTTACTGTCTATTATCTATCCTTTACCCCTACCTACAGTATACTGCTGCTACTGTCTATTATCTATCCTTTACCCCTACCTACAGTATACCGCTGTTACTGTCTATTATCTATCCTTTACCCCTACCTACAGTATACCGCTGTTACTGTCTATTATCTCTCCTTTACCCCTACCTACAGTATACTGCTGTTACTGTCTATTATCTATCCTTTACCCCTACCTACAGTATACTGCTGTTACTGTCTATCTATCCTTTACCCCTACCTACAGTATACTGCTGTTACTGTCTATCCTTTACCCCTACCTACAGTATACTGCTGTTACTGTCTATTATCTATCCTTTACCCCTACCTACAGTATACTGCTGTTACTGTCTATTATCTATCCTTTAACCCTACCTACAGTATACTGCTGTTACTGTCTATTATCTATCCTTTACCCCTTCCCTACAGTATACTGCTGTTACTGTCTATTATCTATCATTTACCCCAACCTACACTATACTGCTGTGACTGTCTATTATCTATCCTTTTCCCCTACCTACAGTATACTGCTGCTACTGTCTATTATCTATCCTTTACCCCTACCTACAGTATACCGCTGTTACTGTCTATTATCTATCCTTTACCCCTACCTACAGTATACCGCTGTTACTGTCTATTATCTATCCTTTACCCCTACCTACAGTATACCGCTGTTACTGTCTATTATCTATCCTTTATCTCTACCTACAGTATACTGCTGTTACTGTCTATTATCTATCCTTTACCCCTACCTACAGTATACTGCTGCTACTGTCTTATCTATCCTGTACCCCTACCTACAGTATACTGCTGTTACTGTCTATTATCTATCCTTTACCCCTACCTACAGTATACCGCTGTTACTGTCTATTATCTCTCCTTTACCCCTACCTACATTATACTGCTGTTACTGTCTATTATCTATCCTTTACCCCTACCTACAGTATACTGACTATTATCTATCCTTTACCCCTACCTACAGTATACTGCTGTTACTGTCTATTATCTATCCTTTATCCCTACCTACAGTATACCGCTGTTACTGTCTATTATCTATCCTTTACCCCTACCTACAGTATACTGCTGTTCCTGTCTATTATCTATCCTTTACCCCTACCTACAGTATACTGCTGTTACTGTCTATTATCTATCCTTTACCCCTTCCTACAGTATACTGCTGTTACTGTCTATTATCTATCCTTTACCCCTACCTACAGTATACTGCTGTTACTGTCTATTATCTATCCTTTACCCCTACCTACAGTATACTGCTGTTACTGTCTATTATCTATCCTTTACCCCTACCTACAGTATACTGCTGTTACTGTCTGTTATCTATCCTTTACCCCTACCTACAGTATACTGCTGTTACTGTCTATTATCTATCCTTTACCCCTACCTACAGTTTACTGTCTATTATCTATCCTTTACCCCTACCTACAGTATACTGCTGTTACTGTCTATTATCTATCCTTTACCCCTACCTACAGTATACTGCTGTTACTGTCTATTATCAATCCTTTAACCCTACCTACAGTATACAGCTGTTACTGTCTTATCTATCCTTTACCCCTACCTACAGTATACTGCTGTTACTGTCTATTACCTATCCTTTACCCCTACCTACAGTATACTGCTGTTACTGTCTATTATCTATCCTTTACCCCTACCTACAGTTTACTGTCTATTATCTATCCTTTACCCCTACCTACAGTTTACTGTCTATTATCTATCCTTTAACCCTACCTACAATATACTGCTGTTACTGTCTATTATCTATCCTTTACCCCTACCTACAATATACTGCTGTTACTGTCTATCCTTTACCCCTACCTACAGTATACTGCTGTTACTGTCTATTATCTATCCTTTACCCCTACCTACAGTATACTGCTGTTACTGTCTATTATCTATCTTTTACCGCTACCTACAGTTTACTGTCTATTATCTATCCTTTATCCCTACCTACAGTATACTGCTGTTCCTGTCTATTATCTATCCTTTACCCCTACCTACAGTATACTGCTGTTACTGTCTATTATCTATCCTTTACCCCTTCCTACAGTATACTGCTGTGACTGTCTATTATCTATCATTTACCCCAACCTACACTATACTGCTGTGACTGTCTATTATCTATCCTTTACCCCTACCTACAGTATACTGCTGCTACTGTCTATTATCTATCCTTTACCCCTACCTACAGTATACCGCTGTTACTGTCTATTATCTATCCTTTACCCCTACCTACAGTATACCGCTGTTACTGTCTATTATCTATCCTTTACCCCTACCTACAGTATACCGCTGTTACTGTCTATTATCTATCCTTTATCTCTACCTACAGTATACTGCTGTTACTGTCTATTATCTATCCTTTACCCCTACCTACAGTATACTGCTGCTACTGTCTATTATCTATCCTTTACCCCTACCTACAGTATACCGCTGTTACTGTCTATTATCTATCCTTTACCCCTACCTACAGTATACCGCTGTTACTGTCTATTATCTATCCTTTACCTCTACCTACAGTATAGTGCTGTTACTGTCTATTATCTATCATTTACCCCTACCTACAGTATACTGCTGTTACTGTCTATTATCTATCCTTTACCCCTTCCTACAGTATACTGCTTTTACTGTCTATTATCTATCCTTTACCCCTACCTACAGTATACTGCTGTTACTGTCTATCCTTTACCCCTACCTACAGTATACCGCTGTTACTGTCTATTATCTATCCTTTACCCCTACCTACAGTATACTGCTGTTACTGTCTATCCTTTACCCCTACCTACAGTATACTGCTGTTACTGTCTATTATCTATCCTTTACCCCTACCTACAGTTTACTGTCTATTATCTATCCTTTACCCCTACCTACAGTATACTGCTGTTACTGTCTATTATCTATCCTTTTCCCCTACCTACAGTATACTGCTGTTACTGTCTATCCTTTACCCCTACCTACAGTATACCGCTGTTACTGTCTATCTATCCTTTACCCCTACCTACAGTATACTGCTGTTACTGTCTATTATCTATCCTTTACCCCTACCTACAGTATACCGCTGTTACTGTCTATCTATCCTTTACCCCTACCTACAGTATACCGCTGTTACTGTCTATTATCTATCCTTTACCCCTACCTACAGTATACCGCTGTTACTGTCTATTATCTATCCTTTACCCCTACCTACAGTATACCGCTGTTACTGTCTATTATCTATCCTTTATCTCTACCTACAGTATACTGCTGTTACTGTCTATTATCTATCCTTTACCCCTACCTACAGTATACTGCTGCTACTCTCTATTATCTATCCTTTACCCCTACCTACAGTATACCGCTGTTACTGTCTATTATCTATCCTTTACCCCTACCTACAGTATACCGCTGTTACTGTCTATTATCTATCCTTTACCTCTACCTACAGTATAGTGCTGTTACTGTCTATTATCTATCATTTACCCCTACCTACAGTATACTGCTGTTACTGTCTATTATCTATCCTTTACCCCTACCTACAGTATACTGCTGTTACTGTCTATCCTTTACCCCTACCTACAGTATACCGCTGTTACTGTCTATTATCTATCCTTTACCCCTACCTACAGTATACTGCTGTTACTGTCTATCCTTTACCCCTACCTACAGTATACTGCTGTTACTGTCTATTATCTATCCTTTACCCCTACCTACAGTTTACTGTCTATTATCTATCCTTTACCCCTACCTACAGTATACTGCTGTTACTGTCTATTATCTATCCTTTTCCCCTACCTACAGTATACTGCTGTTACTGTCTATCCTTTACCCCTACCTACAGTATACTGCTGTTACTGTCTATTATCTATCCTTTACCCCTACCTACAGTTTACTGTCTATTATCTATCCTTTACCCCTACCTACAGTATACTGCTGCTACTGTCTATTATCTATCCTTTACCCCTACCTACAGTATACTGCTGTTACTGTCTATTATCTATCCTTTACCCCTACCTACAGTATACTGCTGTTACTGTCTATTATCTATCCTTTACCCCTACCTACAGTATACTGCTGTTACTGTCTATTATCTATCCTTTACCCCTTCCTACAGTATACCGCTGTTACTGTCTATTATCTATCCTTTACCCCTACCTACAGTATACTGCTGTTACTGTCTATTATCTATCCTTTACCCCTTCCTACAGTATACTGCTGTTACTGTCTATTATCTATCATTTACCCCAACCTACACTATACTGCTGTGACTGTCTATTATCTATCCTTTTCCCCTACCTACAGTATACTGCTGCTACTGTCTATTATCTATCCTTTACCCCTACCTACAGTATACCGCTGTTACTGTCTATTATCTATCCTTTACCCCTACCTACAGTACACCGCTGTTACTGTCTATTATCTATCCTTCACCCCTACCTACAGTATACCGCTGTTACTGTCTATTATCTATCCTTTAGCTCTACCTACAGTATACTGCTGTTACTGTCTATTATCTATCCTTTACCCCTACCTACAGTATACTGCTGCTACTGTCTATTATCTATCCTTTACCCCTACCTACAGTATACCGCTGTTACTGTCTATTATCTATCCTTTACCTCTACCTACAGTATACCGCTGTTACTGTCTATTATCTATCCTTTACCCCTACCTACAGTATACCGCTGTAACTGTCTATTATCTATCCTTTACCTCTACCTACAGTATACTGCTGTTACTGTCTATTATCTATCCTTTACCCCTACCTACAGTATACTGCTGCTACTGTCTATTATCTATCCTTTACCCCTACCTACAGTATACCGCTGTTACTGTCTATTATCTATCCTTTACCCCTACCTACAGTATACTGCTGTTACTGTCTATTATCTATCCTTTACCCCTACCTACAGTATACTGACTATTATCTATCCTTTACCCCTACCTACAGTATACTGCTGTTACTGTCTATTATCTATCCTTTACCCCTACCTACAGTATACTGACTATTATCTATCCTTTACCCCTACCTACAGTATACTGACTATTATCTATCCTTTACCTCTACCTACAGTATACCGCTGTTACTGTCTATTATCTATCCTTTACCCCTACCTACAGTATACTGATGTTACTGTCTATTATCTATCCTTTACCCCTACCTACAGTATACTGCTGTTACTGTCTATCCTTTACCCCTACCTACAGTATACCGCTGTTACTGTCTATCTATCCTTTACCCCTACCTACAGTATACTGCTGTTACTGTCTATCCTTTACCCCTACCTACAGTATACTGCTGTTACTGTCTATTATCTATCCTTTACCCCTACCTACAGTTTACTGTCTATTATCTATCCTTTACCCCACCTACAGTATACCGCTGTTACTGTCTATTATCTATCCTTTACCCCTACCTACAGTATACCGCTGTTACTGTCTATTATCTATCCTTTATCTCTACCTACAGTATACTGCTGTTACTGTCTATTATCTATCCTTTACCCCTACCTACAGTATACCGCTGTTACTGTCTATTATCTATCCTTTACCCCTACCTACAGTATACCGCTGTTACTGTCTATTATCTATCCTTTACCCCTACCTACAGTATACCGCTGTTACTGTCTATTATCTATCCTTTACCCCTACCTACAGTATACTGCTGTTACTGTCTATTATCTATCCTTTATCCCTACCTACAGTATACTGCTGCTACTGTCTATTATCTATCCTTTACCCCTACCTACAGTATACTGCTGTTACTGTCTATCTATCCTTTACCCCTACCTACAGTATACTGACTATTATCTATCATTTATCCCTACCTACAGTATACTGCTGTTACTGTCTATTATTTATCCTTTACCCCTACCTACAGTATACTGCTGTTACTGTCTATTATCTATCCTTTTCCCCTACCTACAGTATACTGCTGTTACTGTCTATTATCTATCCTTTTCCCCTACCTACACTTTACTGTCTATTATCTATCCTTTACCCCTACCTACAGTATACTGCTGTTACTGTCTATTATCTATCCTTTTCCCCTACCTACAGTATACTGCTGTTACTGTCTATCCTTTACCCCTACCTACAGTATACTGCTGTTACTGTCTATTATCTATCCTTTACCCCTACCTACAGTATACTGCTGTTACTGTCTTATCTATCCTTTACCCCTACCTACAGTATACTGCTGTTACTGTCTATTATCTATCCTTTACCCCTTCCTACAGTATACTGCTGTTACTGTCTATTATCTATCATTTACCCCAACCTACACTATACTGCTGTGACTGTCTATTATCTATCCTTTACCCCTACCTACAGTATACTGCTGTTACTGTCTATTATCTATCCTTTACCCCTTCCTACAGTATACTGCTGTTACTGTCTATTATCTATCATTTACCCCAACCTACACTATACTGCTGCTACTGTCTATTATCTATCCTTTACCCCTACCTACAGTATACTGCTGTTACTGTCTATTATCTATCCTTTACCCCTACCTACAGTATACTGCTGTTACTGTCTATCTATCCTTTACCCCTACCTACAGTATACTGACTATTATCTATCCTTTACCCCTACCTACAGTATACTGCTGTTACTGTCTATTATCTATCCTTTACCCCTACCTACAGTTTACTGTCTATTATCTATCCTTTATCCCTACCTACAGTATACTGCTGTTACTGTCTATTATTTATCCTTTACCCCTACCTTCACTTTACAGTCTATTATCTATCCTTTACCCCTACCTACAGTATACTGCTGTTACTGTCTATTATCTATCATTTTCCCCTACCTACAGTATACTGCTGTTACTGTCTGTCCTTTACCCCTACCTACAGTATACTGACTATTATCTATCCTTTACCCCTACCTACAGTATCCTGCTTTTACTGTCTATTATCTATCCTTTATCCCTACCTACAGTATACTGCTGTTACTGTCTATTATCTGTCCTTTACCCCTACCTACAGTATACTGCTGTTACTGTCTATTATCTATCCTTTACCCCTACCTACAGTATAGTGACTATTATCTATCCTTTACCCCTACCTACAGTATACTGCTGTTACTGTCTATTATCTATCCTTTACCCCTACCTACAGTATACCGCTGTTACTGTCTATTATCTCTCCTTTACCCCTACCTACAGTATACTGCTGTTACTGTCTATTATCTATCCTTTACCCCTACCTACAGTATACTGCTGTTACTGTCTATTATCTATCCTTTACCCCTACCTACAGTATACTGACTATTATCTATCCTTTACCCCTACCTACAGTATACTGCTGTTACTGTCTATTATCTATCCTTTACCCCTACCTACAGTATACTGCTGTTACTGTCTATTATCTATCCTTTACCCCTACCTACAGTATAGTGACTATTATCTATCCTTTACCCCTACCTACAGTATACTGATGTTACTGTCTATTATCTATCCTTTACCCCTACCTACAGTATACTGCTGTTACTGTCTATTATCTGTCCTTTACCCCTACCTACAGTATACTGCTGTTACTGTCTATTATCTGTCCTTTACCCCTACCTACAGTATACTGCTGTTACTGTCTATTATCTATCCTTTACCCCTACCTACAGTATACTGCTGTTACTGTCTATTATCTATCCTTTACCCCTACCTACAGTTTACTGTCTATTATCTATCCTTTACCCCTACCCACAGTATACTGCTGTTACTGTCTATTACCTATCCTTTACCCCTACCTACAGCATACTGCTGTTACTGTCTATTATCTATCCTTTACCCCTACCTACAGTTTACTGTCTATTATCTATCCTTTAACCCTACCTACAATATACTGCTGTTACTGTCTATTATCTATCCTTTACCCCTACCTACAATATACTGCTGTTACTGTCTATCCTTTACCCCTACCTACAGTATACTGCTGTTACTGTCTATTATCTATCCTTTACCTCTACCTACAGTTTACTGTCTATTATCTATCCTTTATCCCTACCTACAGTATACTGCTGTTACTGTCTATTATCTATCCTTTACCCCTACCTACAGTATACTGCTGTTACTGTCTATTATCTATCCTTTACCCCTACCTACAGTATACCGCTGTTACTGTCTATTATCTATCCTTTTCCCCTACCTACAGTATACTGCTGTTACTGTCTATTATCTATCCTTTACCCCTTCCTACAGTATACTGCTGTTACTGTCTATTATCTATCCTTTACCCCTACCTACAGTATACCGCTGTTACTGTCTATTATCTATCCTTTACCCCTACCTACAGTATACTGCTGTTACTGTCTATTATCTATCCTTTACCCCTACCTACAGTATACTGCTGTTACTGTCTATTATTTATCCTTTACCCCTACCTACAGTTTACTGTCTATTATCTATCCTTTACCCCTACCTACAGTATACTGCTGTTACTGTCTAGTATCTATCCTTTTCCCCTACCTACAGTATACTGCTGTTACTGTCTATCCTTTACCCCTACCTACAGTATACTGCTGTTACTGTCTATTATCTATCCTTTACCCCTACCTACAGTATACTGCTGTTACTGTCTATTATCTATCCTTTACCCCTTCCTACAGTATACTGCTGTTACTGTCTATTATCTATCATTTACCCCTACCTACAGTATACTGCTGTTACTGTCTATTATCTATCCTTTACCCCTTCCTACAGTATACTGCTGTTACTGTCTATTATCTATCCTTTACCCCTACCTACAGTATACTGCTGTTACTGTCTATTATCTATCCTTTACCCCTAATTACAGTATACTGCTGTTACTGTCTATCCTTTACCCCTACCTACAGTATACCGCTGTTACTGTCTATTTTCTATCATTTACCCCTACCTACAGTATACTGCTGTTACTGTCTATCCTTTACCCCTACCTACAGTATACTGCTGTTACTGTCTATTATCTATCCTTTACCCCTACCTACAGTTTACTGTCTATTATCTATCCTTTATCCCTACCTACAGTATACTGCTGTTACTGTCTATTATCTATCCTTTACCCCTAACTACAGTTTACTGTCTATTATCTATCCTTTATCCCTACCTACAGTATACTGCTGTTACTGTCTATTATTTATCCTTTACCCCTACCTACAGTTTACTGTCTATTATCTATCCTTTACCCCTACCTACAGTATACTGCTGTTACTGTCTATTATCTATCCTTTTCCCCTACCTACAGTATACTGCTGTTACTGTCTATCCTTTACCCCTACCTACAGTATACTGCTGTTACTGTCTATTATCTATCCTTTTCCCCTACCTACAGTATACTGCTGTTACTGTCTATCCTTTACCCCTACCTACAGTATACTGCTGTTACTGTCTATCTATCCTTTACCCCTACCTACAGTTTACTGTCTATTATCTATCCTTTACCCCTACCTACAGTATACTGCTGTTACTGTCTATTATCTTATCCTTAACTTCTTGTATATAGCCATGTTATTACCTGGTACTCCCTGTATATAGCCATTTTATTACCTGGTACCTCCTGTATATAGCCATGTTATTACCTGGTACTCCCTGAATATAGCCATGTTATTACCTGGTACTCCCTGTATATAGCCAAGTTATTACCTGGTACTCCCTGTATATAGCCATGTTATTACCTGGTACTTCCTGTATATAGCCATGTTATTCCCTGGTACTCCCTGTATATAGCCATGGTATTACCTGGTACTTCCTGTATATAGCCATGTTATTACCTGCTACTTCCTGTATATAGCCATGTTATTACCTGGTACTTGCTGTATATAGCCATGTTATTACCTGGTACTTCCTGTATATAGCCATGTTATTATCTGGTACTCCCTGTATATAGCCATGTTATTACCTGGTACTTCCTGTATATAGCCATGTTATTACCTGGTACTTGCTGTATATAGCCATGTTATTACCTGGTACTTCCTGTATATAGCCATGTTATTACCTGGTACTTCCTGTATATAGCCATGTTATTACCTGGTACTTCCTGTATATAGCCATGTTATTACCTGGTACTTGCTGTATATAGCCATGTTATTACCTGGTACTTCCTGTCTATTGCCATGTTCCTTGTGTCATTACATCTATTTTGTGTTGTTGTTATTGTTATCTTTAATTGCATTTTCCCAAAAATGCAGAGTTAAGTCAGCATTTCACTGTTAGTCTACACCTGTTGTTTATGAAGCATGTGACAAATAACATTTGATTTGATTTGTATATGGCATGTTCCCTTGGCCTGGAATACTATCTACAGCCTGTTCCTTTGAATATAGGAAGTTTATTATCTATGCGTAGTCACTTCCTTACCTACATGTATAAAATACCTCAACTAACCTATACCCCCGCACATTGACTCTGTACCGGTACCCCCTGTATATAGTCTCCACATTGACTCTGTACCAGTACCCCCTGTATATAGCCTCCACATTGACTCTGTACCGGTACCCCCTGTATATAGTCTCCACATTGACTCTGTAGCGGTACCCCCTGTATATAGCCTCCACATTGACTCTGTACAGGTACCCCCTGTATATAGACTCCACATTGACTCTGTACCGGTACCCCCTGTATATAGCGTGAATACACTAAACACACCAGCCGCCAGAGGAGGGAGTGAATACACTACACACACCAGCCAGCCAGCCAGTCAGAGGAGGGAGTGAATACACTACACACACCAGCCAGCCAGCCAGTCAGAGGAGGGAGTGAATACACTACACACACCAGCCAGCCAGTCAGAGGAGGGAGTGAATACACTACACACACCAGTCAACCAGTCAGAGGAAGGAGTGAATACACTACACACACCAGCCAGCCAATCAGAGGAGGGAGTGAATACACTACACACACCAGCCAGTCAGTCAGAGGAGGGAGTGAATACACTACACACAGCAGCCAGCCAGTCAGAGGAGGGAGTGAATACACTACACACACCAGCCAGCCAGTCAGAGGAGGGAGTGAATACACTACACACACCAGCCAGCGAGTAAGAGGAGGGAATGAATACATTACACACACCTGCCAGCCAGTAAGATGAGGGAGTGAATACACTACACACACCAGCCAGTCAGAGGAGGGAGTGAATACACTACACACACCAGCCAGTCAGAGGAGGGAGTGAATACACTAAACACACCAGTCAGTCAGAGGAGGGAGTGAATACACTACACACACACCAGCCAGTCAGAGGGGGAGTGAATACACTACACACACAGCCAGCCAGCCAGTCAGAGGAGGGAGTGAATACACTACACACACCAGCCAGCCAGTCAGAGGAGGGAGTGAATACACTACACACACCTGCCAGCCAGTCAGAGGAGGAAGTGAATACACTACACACACCAGCGCAGTCAGAGGAGGAGTGAGTACACTACACACACCAGCCAGCCAGTCAGAGGAGGGAGTGAATACACTACACACACCAGCCAGCTAGCCAGTCAGAGGAGGGAGTGAATACACTACACACACCAGCCAGCGAGTAAGAGGAGGGAATGAATACATTACACACACCTGCCAGCCAGTAAGATGAGGGAGTGAATACACTACACACACCAGCCAGTCAGTGGAGGGAGTGAATACACTACACACACCAGCCAGTCAGAGGAGGGAGTGAATACACTAAACACACCAGTCAGCCAGAGGAGGGAGTGAATACACTACACACACCAGCCAGTCAGAGGGGGAGTGAATACACTACACACACCAGCCAGCCAGCCAGTCAGAGGAGGGAGTGAATACACTAAACACACCAGTCAGCCAGAGGAGGGAGTGAATACACTACACATACCAGCCAGTCAGAGGAGGGAGTGAATACACTACACACGCCAGCCAGCCAGCCAGTCAGAGGAGGGAGTGAATACACTACACACACCAGCCAGCCAGCCAGTCAGAAGAGGGAGTGAATACACTACACACACCAGCCAGCCAGTCAGAGGAGGGAGTGAATACACTACGCACACCTGCCAGCCAGTCAGAGGAGGAAGTGAATACAATACACACACCAGCCAGCCAGTGAATACACTACACACACCAGCCAGCCAGTCAGAGGAGGGAGTGAATACACTACACACACCAGTCAACCAGTCAGAGGAGGGAGTGAATACACTACACACACCAGCCAGCCAATCAGAGGAGGGAGTGAATACACTACACACACCAGCCAGTCAGTCAGAGGAGGGAGTGAATACACTGCACACACCAGCCAGCCAGTCAGAGGAGGGAGTGAATACAGTACACACACCAGCCAGCCAGTCAGAGGAGGGAGTGAATACACTACACACACCAGCCAGCGAGTAAGAGGAGGGAGTGAATACACTACACACACGTGCCAGCCAGTAAGATGAGGGAGTGAATACACTACACACACCAGCCAGTCCGAGGAGGGAGTGAATACACTACACACACCAGCCAGTCAGAGGAGGGAGTGAATACACTAAACACACCAGTCAGCCAGAGGAGGGAGTGAATACACTACACACACCAGCCAGTCAGAGGGGGGAGTGAATACACTACACACACCAGCCAGCCAGCCAGTCAGAGGAGGGAGTGAATACACTAAACACACCAGTCAGCCAGAGGAGGGAGAGAATACACTACACATACCAGCCAGTCAGAGGAGGGAGTGAATACACTACACACACCAGCCAGCCAGCCAGTCAGAGGAGGGAGTGAATACAATACACACACCAGCCAGCCAGCCAGTCAGAGGAGGGAGTGAATACACTACACACACCTGCCAGCCAGTCAGAGGAGGGAGTGAATACAATACACACACCAGCCAGTCAGTCAGAGGAGGGAGTGAATACACTACACACACCAGCCAGCCAGTCAGAGGAGGGAGTGAATACACTACACACACCAGCCAGTCAGTCAGAGGAGGGAGGGAATACAATACACACACCAGCCAGTCAGTCAGAGGAGGGAGTGAATATACTACACACACCAGCCAGTCAGAGGAGGGAGTGAAAACACTACACACACCAGCCAGCCAGTCAGAGGAGGGAGTGAATACACTACACACACCAGCCAGTCAGTCAGAGGGGGGAGTGAATACACTACACACACCAGCCAGCCAGTCAGAGGAGGGAGTGAATACACTACACACACCAGCCAGTCAGAGGAGGGAGTGAATACACTACACACAGCAGCCAGCCAGTCAGAGGAGTGAGTGAGTACACTACACACACCAGCCAGCCAGTCAGAGGAGGGAGTGAATACACTACACACACCAGCCAGTCAGAGGAGGGAGTGAATACACTACACACACCAGCCAGCCAGAGGAGGGAGTGAGTACACTACACACACCAGCCAGCCAGTCAGAGGAGGGAGTGAATACACTACACACACCAGCCAGTCAGTCAGAGGAGGGAGTGAATACACTACACACACCAGCCAGCCATTCAGAGGAGGGAGTGAATACACTACACACACCAGCCAGCCAGTCAGAGGACGGAGTGAATACACTACACACACCAGCCAGTCAGTCAGAGGAGGGAGTGAATACACTACACACACCAGCCAGAGGAGGGAGTGAATACACTACACAAACCAGCCAACCAGTCAGAGGAGGGAGTGAATACACTACACACACCAGCCAGCCAGTCAGAGGAGGGAGTGAATACACTACACAAACCAGCCAGTCAGAGGAGGGAGTGAATACACTACACACACCAGGCAGCCAGCCAGAGGAGGGAGTGAATACACTACACACACCAGTCAGTCAGAGGAGGGAGTGAATACACTACACACACCAGCCAGCCAGTCAGAGGAGGGAGTGAATACACTACACACACCAGCCAGTCAGTCAGAGGAGGGAGTGAATACACTACACACACCAGCCAGCCAGTCAGAGGAGGGAGTGAATACACTACACACACCAGCCAGCCAGCCAGACGAGGGAGTGAATACACTACACACACCAGCCAGTCACTCAGAGGATGGAGTGAATACGCTACACATACCAGCCAGTCAGAGGAGGGAGTGAATACACTACACACACCAGCCAGTCAGTCAGAGGAGGGAGTTAATACACTACACACACCAGCCAGTCAGAGGAGGGAGTGAATACACTACACACACCAGCCTGCCAGTCAGAGGAGGGAGTGAATACACTACACACACCAGCCAGCCATTCAGAGGAGGGAGTGAATACACTACACACACCAGCCAGTCAGCCAGTCAGGTGAGGGAGTGAATACACTACACACACAAGCCAGCCAGTCAGAGGAGGGAGTGAATCCACTCCACACACCTGCCAGCCAGTCAGAGGAGGGAGTGAATACACTACACACAACAGCCAGTCAGTCAGAGGAGGGAGTGAATACACTAAACACACCAGCCAGCCAGCCAGAGGAGGGAGTGAATACACTACACACACCAGCCAGTCAGAGGAGGGAGTGAATACACTACACACACCAGCCAACCAGTCAGAGGAGGGAGTGAGAACACTACACACACCAGCCAGCCAGTCAGAGGATGGAGTGAAAACACTACACACACCAGCCAGTCAGAGGGAGTGAATACACTACACACACCAGCCAGTCAGAGGAGGCAGTGAATACATTACACACACCAGCCAGCCAGAGGAGGGAGTGAGTACACTACACACACCAGCCAGCCAGTCAAAGGAGGGAGTGAATACACTACACACACCAGCCAGTCAGTCAGAGGAGGGAGTGAATACACTACAGACACCAGCCAGCCAGTGAGAGGAGGGAGTGAATACACTACACACACCAGCCAGCCAGTCAGAGGAGGGAGTGAATACACTACACACACCAGCCAGCCAGTAAGAGGAGGGAGTGAATACACTACACACACCTGCCAGCATGTAAGATGAGGGAGTGAATACACTACACACACCAGCCAGTCAGAGGAGGGAGTGAATACACTACACACACCAGCCAGCCAGAGGACGGAGTGAATAAACTACACACACCAGCCAGTCAGTCAGAGGAGGGAGTGAATACACTACACACACCTGCCAGCATGTAAGATGAGGGTGTGAATACACTACACAAACCAGCCAGTCAGAGGACGGAGTGAATACACTACACACACCAGCCAGCCAGAGGAGGGAGTGAATACACTACACACACCAGCCAGTCAGTCAGAGGAGGGAGTGAGTACACTACACACACCAGCCAGCCAGTCAGAGGAGGGAGTGAATACACTACACACACCAGCCAGCCAGTCAGAGGAGGGAGTGAATACACTACACACACCAGCCAGCCAGCCATTCAGAGGAGGGAGTGAATACACTACACACACCAGCCAGTCAGTCAGAGGAGGGAGTGAATACACTACACACACCAGCCAGTCAGAGGAGGGAGTGAATACACTACACAAACCAGCCAGCCAGTCAGAGGAGGGAGTGAATACACTACACACACCAGCCAGCCAGCCAGTCAGAGGAGGGAGTGAATACACTACACACACCAGCCAGCCAGTCAGAGGAGGGAGTGAATACACTACACACACCAGTCAACCAGTCAGAGGAGGGAGTGAATACACTACACACACCAGCCAGCCAATCAGAGGAGGGAGTGAATACACTACACACACCAGCCAGTCAGTCAGAGGAGGGAGTGAATACACTGCACACACCAGCCAGCCAGTCAGAGGAGGGAGTGAATACACTACACACACCAGCCAGCCAGTCAGAGGAGGGAGTGAATACACTACACACACCAGCCAGCCAGCTAGAGGAGGGAGTGAATACACTACAGACACCAGCCAGCCAGTCTTAGGAGGGAGTGAATACACTACACACACCAGCCAGCGAGTAAGAGGAGGGAGTGAATACACTACACACACCTGCCAGCCAGTAAGATGAGGGATTGAATACACTACACACACCAGCCAGTCCGAGGAGGGAGTGAATACACTACACACACCAGCCAGTCAGAGGATGGAGTGAATACACTAAACACACCAGTCAGCCAGAGGAGGGAGTGAATACACTACACACACCAGCCAGTCAGAGGGGGGAGTGAATACAGTACACACACCAGCCAGCCAGCCAGTCAGAGGAGGGAGTGAATACACTAAACACACCAGTCAGCCAGAGGAGGGAGAGAATACACTACACATACCAGCCAGTCAGAGGAGGGAGTGAATACACTACACACACCAGCCAGCCAGCCAGTCACAGGGAGTGAATACAATACACACACCAGCCAGCCAGCCAGTCAGAGGAGGGAGTGAATACACTACACACACCTGCCAGCCAGTTAGAGGAGGGAGTGAATACAATACACACACCAGCCAGTCAGTCAGAGTTAGGGAGTGAATACACTACACACACCAGCCAGCCAGTCAGAGGAGGGAGTGAATACACTACACACACCAGCCAGTCAGTCAGAGGAGGGAGGGAATACACTACACACACCAGCCAGTCAGTCATAGGAGGGATTGAATACACTACACACACCAGCCAGTCAGAGGAGGGAGTGAAAACACTACACACACCAGCCAGCCAGTCAGAGGAGGGAGTGAATACACTACACACACCAGCCAGTCAGTCAGAGGGGGGAGTGAATACACTACACACACCAGCCAGCCAGTCAGAGGAGGGAGTGAATACACTACACACACCAGCCAGTCAGAGGAGGGAGTGAATACACTACACACACCAACCAGCCAGAGGAGGGAGTGAGTACACTACACACACCAGCCAGTCAGCCAGAGGAGGGAGAGAATACACTACACATACCAGCCAGTCAGAGGAGGGAGTGAATACACTACACACACCAGCCAGCCAGCCAGTCAGAGGAGGGAGTGAATACACTACACACACCTGCCAGCCAGTCAGAGGAGGGAGTGAATACAATACACACACCAGCCAGTCAGTCAGAGGAGGGAGTGAATACACTACACACACCAGCCAGCCAGTCAGAGGAGGGAGTGAATACACTACAAACACCAGCCAGTCAGTCAGAGGAGGGAGGGAATACACTACACACACCAGCCAGTCAGTCAGAGGAGGGAGTGAATACACTACACACACCAGCCAGTCAGAGGAGGGAGTGAAAACACTACACACACCAGCCAGCCAGTCAGAGGAAGGAGTGAATACACTACACACACCAGCCAGTCAGTCAGAGGGGGGAGTGAATACACTACACACACCAGCCAGCCAGTCAGAGGAGGGAGTGAATACACTACACACACCAGCCAGTCAGAGGAGGGAGTGAATACACTACACACACCAGCCAGCCAGAGGAGGGAGTGAGTACACTACACACACCAGCCAGCCAGTCAGAGGAGGGAGTGAATACACCACACACACCAGCCAGTCAGTCAGAGGAGGGAGTGAATACACTACACACACCAGCCAGCCAGTCAGAGGAGGGAGTGAATACACTACACACACCAGCCAGCCAGTCAGAGGACGGAGTGAATACACTACACACACCAGCCAGTCAGTCAGAGGAGGGAGTGAATACACTACACACACCAGCCAGAGGAGGGAGTGAATACACTACACAAACCAGCCAGCCAGTCAGAGGAGGGAGTGAATACACTACACACACCAGCCAGCCAGTCAGAGGAGGGAGTGAATACACTACACAAACCAGCCAGCCAGAGGAGGGAGTGAATACACTACACACACCAGGCAGCCAGCCAGAGGAGGGAGTGAATACACTACACACACCAGTCAGTCAGAGGAGGGAGTGAATACACTACACACATCAGCCAGCCAGTCAGAGGAGGGAGTGAATACACTACACACACCAGCCAGCCAGTCAGAGGAGGGAGTGAATACACTACACACACCAGCCAGCCAGCCAGAGGAGGGAGTGAATACACTACACACACCAGCCAGCCAGCCAGAGGAGGGAGTGAATACACTACACACACCAGCCAGCCAGCCAGACGAGGGAGTGAATACACTACACACAACAGCCAGTCACTCAGAGGATGGAGTGAATACGCTACACATACCAGCCAGTCAGAGGAGGGAGTGAATACACTACACACACCAGCCAGCCAGTCAGAGGACGGAGTGAATACACTACACACACCAGCCAGTCAGTCAGAGGAGGGATTGAATACACTACACACACCAGCCAGAGAAGGGAGTGAATACACTACACAAACCAGCCAGCCAGTCAGAGGGAGTGAATACACTACACACACCAGCCAGCCAGTCAGAGGAGGGAGTGAATACACTACACAAACCAGCCAGTCAGAGGAGGGAGTGAATACACTACACACACCAGGCAGCCAGCCAGAGGAGGGAGTGAATACACTACACACACCAGTCAGTCAGAGGAGGGAGTGAATACACTAAACACACCAGTCAGCCAGAGGAGGGAGTGAATACACTACACACACCAGCCAGTCAGAGGGGGGAGTGAATACACTACACACACCAGCCAGCCAGCCAGTCAGAGGAGGGAGTGAATACACTAAACACACCAGTCAGCCAGAGGAGGGAGAGAATACACTACACATACCAGCCAGTCAGAGGAGGGAGGGAATACACTACACACACCAGCCAGTCAGTCAGAGGAGGGATTGAATACACTACACACACCAGCCAGTCAGAGGAGGGAGTGAAAACACTACACACACCAGCCAGCCAGTCAGAGGAGGGAGTGAATACACTACACACACCAGCCAGTCAGTCAGAGGGGGAGTGAATACACTACACACACCAGCCAGCCAGTCAGAGGAGGGAGTGAATACACTACACACACCAGCCAGTCAGAGGAGGGAGTGAATACACTACACACACCAACCAGCCAGAGGAGGGAGTGAGTACACTACACACACCAGCCAGTCAGCCAGAGGAGGGAGAGAATACACTACACATACCAGCCAGTCAGAGGAGGGAGTGAATACACTACACACACCAGCCAGCCAGCCAGTCAGAGGAGGGAGTGAATACAATACACACACCAGCCAGCCAGCCAGTCAGAGGAGGGAGTGAATACACTACACACACCTGCCAGCCAGTCAGAGGAGGGAGTGAATACAATACACACACCAGCCAGTCAGTCAGAGGAGGGAGTGAATACACTACACACACCAGCCAGCCAGTCAGAGGAGGGAGTGAATACACTACACACACCAGCCAGTCAGTCAGAGGAGGGAGGGAATTCACTACACACACCAGCCAGTCAGTCAGAGGAGGGAGTGAATACACTACACACACCAGCCAGCCAGTCAGAGGAGGGAGTGAAAACACTACACACACCAGCCAGCCAGTCAGAGGAGGGAGTGAATACACTACACACACCAGCCAGTCAGTCAGAGGGGGGAGTGAATACACTACACACACCAGCCAGCCAGTCAGAGGAGGGAGTGAATACACTACACACACCAGCCAGTCAGAGGAGGGAGTGAATACACTACACACACCAGCCAGCCAGAGGAGGGAGTGAGTACACTACACACACCAGCCAGCCAGTCAGAGGAGGGAGTGAATACACTACACACACCAGCCAGTCAGTCAGAGGAGGGAGTGAATACACTACACACACCAGCCAGCCAGTCAGAGGAGGGAGTGAATACACTACACACACCAGCCAGCCAGTCAGAGGACGGAGTGAATACACTACACACACCAGCCAGTCAGTCAGAGGAGGGAGTGAATACACTACACACACCAGCCAGAGGAGGGAGTGAATACACTACACAAACCAGCCAGCCAGTCAGAGGAGGGAGTGAATACACTACACACACCAGCCAGCCAGTCAGAGGAGGGAGTGAATACACTACACAAACCAGCCAGTCAGAGGAGGGAGTGAATACACTACACACACCAGGCAGCCAGCCAGAGGAGGGAGTGAATACACTACACACACCAGTCAGTCAGAGGAGGGAGTGAATACACTACACACATCAGCCAGCCAGTCAGAGGAGGGAGTGAATACACTACACACACCAGCCAGTCAGTCAGAGGAGGGAGTGAATACACTACACACACCAGCCAGCCAGTCAGAGGAGGGAGTGAATACACTACACACACCAGCCAGCCAGCCAGAGGAGGGAGTGAATACACTACACACACCAGCCAGCCAGCCAGAGGAGGGAGTGAATACACTACACACACCAGCCAGCCAGCCTGACGAGGGAGTGAATACACTACACACACCAGCCAGTCACTCAGAGGATGGAGTGAATACGCTACACATACCAGCCAGTCAGAGGAGGGAGTGAATACACTACACACACCAGCCAGCCAGTCAGAGGACGGAGTGAATACACTACACACACCAGCCAGTCAGTCAGAGGAGGGAGTGAATACACTACACACACCAGCCAGAGAAGGGAGTGAATACACTACACAAACCAGCCAGCCAGTCAGAGGAGGGAGTGAATACACTACACACACCAGCCAGCCAGTCAGAGGAGGGAGTGAATACACTACACAAACCAGCCAGTCAGAGGAGGGAGTGAATACACTACACACACCAGGCAGACAGCCAGAGGAGGGAGTGAATACACTACACACACCAGTCAGTCAGAGGAGGGAGTGAATACAATACACACACCATCCAGTCAGAGGGGGGAGTGAATACACTACACACACCAGCCAGCCAGCCAGTCAGAGGAGCGAGTGAATACACTAAACACACCAGTCAGCCAGAGGAGGGAGAGAATACACTACACATACCAGCCAGTCAGAGGAGGGAGTGAATACACTACACACACCAGCCAGCCAGCCAGTCAGAGGAGGGAGTGAATACAATACACACACCAGCCAGCCAGCCAGTCAGAGGAGGGAGTGAATACACTACACACACCTGCCAGTCAGAGGAGGGAGTGAATACACTACACACACCAACCAGCCAGAGGAGGGAGTGAGTACACTACACACACCAGCCAGTCAGCCAGAGGAGGGAGAGAATACACTACACATACCAGCCAGTCAGAGGAGGGAGTGAATACACTACACACACCAGCCAGCCAGCCAGTCAGAGGAGGGAGTGAATACAATACACACACCAGCCAGCCAGCCAGTCAGAGGAGGGAGTGAATACACTACACACACCTGCCAGCCAGTCAGAGGAGGGAGTGAATACAATACACACACCAGCCAGTCAGTCAGAGGAGGGAGTGAATAAACTACACACACCAGCCAGCCAGTCAGAGGAGGGAGTGAATACACTACACACACCAGCCAGTCAGTCAGAGGAGGGAGGGAATACACTACACACACCAGCCAGTCAGTCAGAGGAGGGAGTGAATACACTACACACACCAGCCAGTCAGAGGAGGGAGTGAAAACACTACACACACCAGCCAGCCAGTCAGAGGAGGGAGTGAATACACTACACACACCAGCCAGTCAGTCAGAGGGGGGAGTGAATACACTACACACACCAGCCAGCCAGTCAGAGGCGGGAGTGAATACACTACACACACCAGCCAGTCAGAGGAGGGAGTGAATACACTACACACACCAGCCAGCCAGAGGAGGGAGTGAGTACACTACACACACCAGCCAGCCAGTCAGAGGAGGGAGTGAATACACTACACACACCAGCCAGTCAGTCAGAGGAGGGAGTGAATACACTACACACACCAGCCAGCCAGTCAGAGGAGGGAGGGAATACACTACACACACCAGCCAGCCAGTCAGAGGACGGAGTGAATACACTACACACACCAGCCAGTCAGTCAGAGGAGGGAGTGAATACACTACACACACCAGCCAGAGGAGGGAGTGAATACACTACACAAACCAGCCAGCCAGTCAGAGGAGGGAGTGAATACACTACACACACCAGCCAGCCAGTCAGAGGAGGGAGTGAATACACTACACAAACCAGCCAGTCAGAGGAGGGAGTGAATACACTACACACACCAGGCAGCCAGCCAGAGGAGGGAGTGAATACACTACACACACCAGTCAGTCAGAGGAGGGAGTGAATACACTACACACATCAGCCAGCCAGTCAGAGGAGGGAGTGAATACACTACACACACCAGCCAGTCAGTCAGAGGAGGGAGTGAATACACTACACACACCAGCCAGCCAGTCAGAGGAGGGAGTGAATACACTACACACACCAGCCAGCCAGCCAGAGGAGGGAGTGAATACACTACACACACCAGCCAGCCAGCCAGAGGAGGGAGTGAATACACTACACACACCAGCCAGCCAGCCAGACGAGGGAGTGAATACACTACACACACCAGCCAGTCACTCAGAGGATGGAGTGAATACGCTACACATACCAGCCAGTCAGAGGAGGGAGTGAATACACTACACACACCAGCCAGCCAGTCAGAGGACGGAGTGAATACACTACACACACCAGCCAGTCAGTCAGAGGAGGGAGTGAATACACTACACACACCAGCCAGAGGAGGGAGTGAATACACTACACAAACCAGCCAGCCAGTCAGAGGAGGGAGTGAATACACTACACATACCAGCCAGCCAGTCAGAGGAGGGAGTGAATACACTACACAAACCAGCCAGTCAGAGGAGGGAGTGAATACACTACACACACCAGGCAGCCAGCCAGAGGAGGGAGTGAATACACTACACACACCAGTCAGTCAGAGGAGGGAGTGAATACACTACACACATCAGCCAGCCAGTCAAAGGAGGGAGTGAATACACTACACACACCAGCCAGTCAGTCAGAGGAGGGAGTGAATACACTACACACACCAGCCAGCCAGTCAGAGGAGGGAGTGAATACACTACACACACCAGCCAGTCAGAGGAGGGAGTGAATACACTACACACACCAGCCAGCCAGAGGAGGGAGTGAGTACACTACACACACCAGCCAGCCAGTCAGAGGAGGGAGTGAATACACTACACACACCAGCCAGTCAGTCAGAGGAGGGAGTGAATACACTACACACACCAGCCAGCCAGTCAGAGGAGGGAGTGAATACACTACACACACCAGCCAGCCAGTCAGAGGACGGAGTGAATACACTACACACACCAGCCAGTCAGTCAGAGGAGGGAGTGAATACACTACACACACCAGCCAGAGGAGGGAGTGAATACACTACACAAACCAGCCAGCCAGTCAGAGGAGGGAGTGAATACACTACACACACCAGCCAGCCAGTCAGAGGAGGGAGTGAATACACTACACAAACCAGCCAGTCAGAGGAGGGAGTGAATACACTACACACACCAGGCAGACAGCCAGAGGAGGGAGTGAATACACTACACACACCAGTCAGTCAGAGGAGGGAGTGAATACACTACACACACCATCCAGTCAGAGGGGGGAGTGAATACACTACACACACCAGCCAGCCAGCCAATCAGAGGAGGGAGTGAATACACTAAACACACCAGTCAGCCAGAGGAGGGAGAGAATACACTACACATACCAGCCAGTCAGAGGAGGGAGTGAATACACTACACACACCAGCCAGCCAGCCAGTCAGAGGAGGGAGTGAATACAATACACACACCAGCCAGCCAGCCAGTCAGAGGAGGGAGTGAATACACTACACACACCTGCCAGTCAGAGGAGGGAGTGAATACACTACACACACCAGCCAGAGGAGGGAGTGAATACACTACACAAACCAGCCAGCCAGTCAGAGGAGGGAGTGAATACACTACACACACCAGCCAGCCAGTCAGAGGAGGGAGTGAATACACTACACAAACCAGCCAGTCAGAGGAGGGAGTGAATACACTACACACACCAGGCAGACAGCCAGAGGAGGGAGTGAATACACTACACACACCAGTCAGTCAGAGGAGGGAGTGAATACACTACACACACCATCCAGTCAGAGGGGGGAGTGAATACACTACACACACCAGCCAGCCAGCCAATCAGAGGAGGGAGTGAATACACTAAACACACCAGTCAGCCAGAGGAGGGAGAGAATACACTACACATACCAGCCAGTCAGAGGAGGGGAGTGAATACACTACACACACCAGCCAGCCAGCCAGTCAGAGGAGGGAGTGAATACAATACACACACCAGCCAGCCAGCCAGTCAGAGGAGGGAGTGAATACACTACACACACCTGCCAGTCAGAGGAGGGAGTGAATACACTACACACACCAACCAGCCAGAGGAGGGAGTGAGTACACTACACACACCAGCCAGTCAGCCAGAGGAGGGAGAGAATACACTACACATACCTACCAGCCAGTCAGAGGAGGGAGTGAATACACTACACACACCAGCCAGCCAGCCAGTCAGAGGAGGGAGTGAATACAATACACACACCAGCCAGCCAGCCAGTCAGAGGAGGGAGTGAATACACTACACACACCTGCCAGCCAGTCAGAGGAGGGATTGAATACAATACACACACCAGCCAGTCAGTCAGAGGAGGG
Source organism: Salmo salar (assembly GCF_905237065.1). Lineage (NCBI taxonomy): Eukaryota > Metazoa > Chordata > Actinopteri > Salmoniformes > Salmonidae > Salmo > Salmo salar. The sequence goes on from NC_059450.1 coordinate 53,775,165, forward strand.
AGTGAATAAACTACACACACCAGCCAGCCAGTCAGAGGAGGGAGTGAATACACTACACACACCAGCCAGTCAGTCAGAGGAGGGAGGGAATACACTACACACACCAGCCAGTCAGTCAGAGGAGGGAGTGAATACACTACACACACCAGCCAGTCAGAGGAGGGAGTGAAAACACTACACACACCAGCCAGCCAGTCAGAGGAGGGAGTGAATACACTACACACACCAGCCAGTCAGTCAGAGGGGGAGTGAATACACTACACACACCAGCCAGCCAGTCAGAGGAGGGAGTGAATACACTACACACACCAGCCAGTCAGAGGAGGGAGTGAATACACTACACACACCAGCCAGCCAGAGGAGGGAGTGAGTACACTACACACACCAGCCAGCCAGTCAGAGGAGGGAGTGAATACACTACACACACCAGCCAGTCAGTCAGAGGAGGGAGTGAATACACTACACACACCAGCCAGCCAGTCAGAGGAGGGAGGGAATACACTACACACACCAGCCAGCCAGTCAGAGGACGGAGTGAATACACTACACACACCAGCCAGTCAGTCAGAGGAGGGAGTGAATACACTACACACACCAGCCAGAGGAGGGAGTGAATACACTACACAAACCAGCCAGCCAGTCAGAGGAGGGAGTGAATACACTACACACACCAGCCAGCCAGTCAGAGGAGGGAGTGAATACACTACACAAACCAGCCAGTCAGAGGAGGGAGTGAATACACTACACACACCAGGCAGCCAGCCAGAGGATGGAGTGAATACACTACACACACCAGTCAGTCAGAGGAGGGAGTGAATACACTACACACATCAGCCAGCCAGTCAAAGGAGGGAGTGAATACACTACACACACCAGCCAGTCAGTCAGAGGAGGGAGTGAATACACTACACACACCAGCCAGCCAGTCAGAGGAGGGAGTGAATACACTACACACACCAGCCAGCCAGCCAGAGGAGGGAGTGAATACACTACACACACCAGCCAGCCAGCCAGAGGAGGGAGTGAATACACTACACACACCAGCCAGCCAGCCAGACGAGGGAGTGAATACACTACACACACCAGCCAGTCACTCAGAGGATGGAGTGAATACGCTACACATACCAGCCAGTCAGAGGAGGGAGTGAATACACTACACACACCAGCCAGCCAGTCAGAGGACGGAGTGAATACACTACACACACCAGCCAGTCAGTCAGAGGAGGGAGTGAATACACTACACACACCAGCCAGAGGAGGGAGTGAATACACTACACAAACCAGCCAGCCAGTCAGAGGAGGGAGTGAATACACTACACATACCAGCCAGCCAGTCAGAGGAGGGAGTGAATACACTACACACACCAGGCAGCCAGCCAGAGGAGGGAGTGAATACACTACACACACCAGTCAGTCAGAGGAGGGAGTGAATACACTACACACATCAGCCAGCCAGTCAAAGGAGGGAGTGAATACACTACACACACCAGCCAGTCAGTCAGAGGAGGGAGTGAATACACTACACACACCAGCCAGCCAGCCAGTCAGAGGAGGGAGTGAATACACTACACACACCAGCCAGTCAGAGGAGGGAGTGAATACACTACACACACCAGCCAGCCAGAGGAGGGAGTGAGTACACTACACACACCAGCCAGCCAGTCAGAGGAGGGAGTGAATACACTACACACACCAGCCAGTCAGTCAGAGGAGGGAGTGAATACACTACACACACCAGCCAGCCAGTCAGAGGAGGGAGTGAATACACTACACACACCAGCCAGCCAGAGGGGGGAGTGAATACACTACACACACCAGTCAGCCAGCCAGTCAGAGGAGGGAGTGAATACACTAAACACACCAGTCAGCCAGAGGAGGGAGAGAATACACTACACATACCAGCCAGTCAGAGGAGGGAGTGAATACACTACACACACCAGCCAGCCAGCCAGTCAGAGGAGGGAGTGAATACAATACACACACCAGCCAGCCAGCCAGTCAGAGGAGGGAGTGAATACACTACACACACCTGCCAGTCAGAGGAGGGAGTGAATACACTACACACACCAACCAGCCAGAGGAGGGAGTGAGTACACTACACACACCAGCCAGTCAGCCAGAGGAGGGAGAGAATACACTACACATACCAGCCAGTCAGAGGAGGGAGTGAATACACTACACACACCAGCCAGCCAGCCAGTCAGAGGAGGGAGTGAATACAATACACACACCAGCCAGCCAGCCAGTCAGAGGAGGGAGTGAATACACTACACACACCTGCCAGCCAGTCAGAGGAGGGAGTGAATACAATACACACACCAGCCAGTCAGTCAGAGGAGGGAGTGAATAAACTACACACACCAGCCAGCCAGTCAGAGGAGGGAGTGAATACACTACACACACCAGCCAGTCAGTCAGAGGAGGGAGGGAATACACTACACACACCAGCCAGTCAGTCAGAGGAGGGAGTGAATACACTACACACACCAGCCAGTCAGAGGAGGGAGTGAAAACACTACACACACCAGCCAGCCAGTCAGAGGAGGGAGTGAATACACTACACACACCAGCCAGTCAGTCAGAGGGGGGAGTGAATACACTACACACACCAGCCAGCCAGTCAGAGGAGGGAGTGAATACACTACACACACCAGCCAGTCAGAGGAGGGAGTGAATACACTACACACACCAGCCAGCCAGAGGAGGGAGTGAGTACACTACACACACCAGCCAGCCAGTCAGAGGAGGGAGTGAATACACTACACACACCAGCCAGAGGAGGGAGTGAATACACTACACAAACCAGCCAGCCAGTCAGAGGGAGTGAATACACTACACACACCAGCCAGCCAGTCAGAGGAGGGAGTGAATACACTACACAAACCAGCCAGTCAGAGGAGGGAGTGAATACACTACACACACCAGGCAGCCAGCCAGAGGAGGGAGTGAATACACTACACACACCAGTCAGTCAGAGGAGGGAGTGAATACACTAAACACACCAGTCAGCCAGAGGAGGGAGTGAATACACTACACACACCAGCCAGTCAGAGGGGGGAGTGAATACACTACACACACCAGCCAGCCAGCCAGTCAGAGGAGGGAGTGAATACACTAAACACACCAGTCAGCCAGAGGAGGGAGAGAATACACTACACATACCAGCCAGTCAGAGGAGGGAGGGAATACACTACACACACCAGCCAGTCAGTCAGAGGAGGGATTGAATACACTACACACACCAGCCAGTCAGAGGAGGGAGTGAAAACACTACACACACCAGCCAGCCAGTCAGAGGAGGGAGTGAATACACTACACACACCAGCCAGTCAGTCAGAGGGGGGAGTGAATACACTACACACACCAGCCAGCCAGTCAGAGGAGGGAGTGAATACACTACACACACCAGCCAGTCAGAGGAGGGAGTGAATACACTACACACACCAACCAGCCAGAGGAGGGAGTGAGTACACTACACACACCAGCCAGTCAGCCAGAGGAGGGAGAGAATACACTACACATACCAGCCAGTCAGAGGAGGGAGTGAATACACTACACACACCAGCCAGCCAGCCAGTCAGAGGAGGGAGTGAATACAATACACACACCAGCCAGCCAGCCAGTCAGAGGAGGGAGTGAATACACTACACACACCTGCCAGCCAGTCAGAGGAGGGAGTGAATACAATACACACACCAGCCAGTCAGTCAGTGGAGGGAGTGAATACACTACACACACCAGCCAGCCAGTCAGAGGAGGGAGTGAATACACTACACACACCAGCCAGTCAGTCAGAGGAGGGAGGGAATACACTACACACACCAGCCAGTCAGTCAGAGGAGGGAGTGAATACACTACACACACCAGCCAGTCAGAGGAGGGAGTGAAAACACTACACACACCAGCCAGCCAGTCAGAGGAGGGAGTGAATACACTACACACACCAGCCAGTCAGTCAGAGGGGGGAGTGAATACACTACACACACCAGCCAGCCAGTCAGAGGAGGGAGTGAATACACTACACACACCAGCCAGTCAGAGGAGGGAGTGAATACACTACACACACCAGCCAGCCAGAGGAGGGAGTGAATACACTACACACACCAGCCAGCCAGTCAGAGGAGGGAGTGAATACACTACACACACCAGCCAGCCAGTCAGAGGACGGAGTGAATACACTACACACACCAGCCAGTCAGTCAGAGGAGGGAGTGAATACACTACACACACCAGCCAGAGGAGGGAGTGAATACACTACACAAACCAGCCAGCCAGTCAGAGGAGGGAGTGAATACACTACACACACCAGCCAGCCAGTCAGAGGAGGGAGTGAATACACTACACAAACCAGCCAGTCAGAGGAGGGAGTGAATACACTACACACACCAGGCAGCCAGCCAGAGGAGGGAGTGAATACACTACACACACCAGTCAGTCAGAGGAGGGAGTGAATACACTACACACATCAGCCAGCCAGTCAGAGGAGGGAGTGAATACACTACACACACCAGCCAGTCAGTCAGAGGAGGGAGTGAATACACTACACACACCAGCCAGCCAGTCAGAGGAGGGAGTGAATACACTACACACACCAGCCAGCCAGCCAGAGGAGGGAGTGAATACACTACACACACCAGCCAGCCAGCCAGAGGAGGGAGTGAATACACTACACACACCAGCCAGCCAGCCTGACGAGGGAGTGAATACACTACACACACCAGCCAGTCACTCAGAGGATGGATTGAATACGCTACACATACCAGCCAGTCAGAGGAGGGAGTGAATACACTACACACACCAGCCAGCCAGTCAGAGGACGGAGTGAATACACTACACACACCAGCCAGTCAGTCAGAGGAGGGAGTGAATACACTACACACACCAGCCAGAGAAGGGAGTGAATACACTACACAAACCAGCCAGCCAGTCAGAGGAGGGAGTGAATACACTACACACACCAGCCAGCCAGTCAGAGGAGGGAGTGAATACACTACACAAACCAGCCAGTCAGAGGAGGGAGTGAATACACTACACACACCAGGCAGACAGCCAGAGGAGGGAGTGAATACACTACACACACCAGTCAGTCAGAGGAGGGAGTGAATACACTACACACACCATCCAGTCAGAGGGGGGAGTGAATACACTACACACACCAGCCAGCCAGCCAGTCAGAGGAGGGAGTGAATACACTAAACACACCAGTCAGCCAGAGGAGGGAGAGAATACACTACACATACCAGCCAGTCAGAGGAGGGAGTGAATACACTACACACACCAGCCAGCCAGCCAGTCAGAGGAGGGAGTGAATACAATACACACACCATCCAGCCAGCCAGTCAGAGGAGGGAGTGAATACACTACACACACCTGCCAGTCAGAGGAGGGAGTGAATACACTACACACACCAACCAGCCAGAGGAGGGAGTGAGTACACTACACACACCAGCCAGTCAGCCAGAGGAGGGAGAGAATACACTACACATACCAGCCAGTCAGAGGAGGGAGTGAATACACTACACACACCAGCCAGCCAGCCAGTCAGAGGAGGGAGTGAATACAATACACACACCAGCCAGCCAGCCAGTCAGAGGAGGGAGTGAATACACTACACACACCAGCCAGCCAGCCAGTCAGAGGAGGGAGTGAATACACTACACACAAGCCAGCCAGCCAGCCAGCCAGTCAGAGGAGGGAGTGAATACACTACACACACCAGCCAGCCAGCCAGTCAGAGGAGGGAGTGAATACACTACACACACCAGCCAGCCAGTCAGAGGAGGGAGTGAATACACTACACACACCAGGCAGCCAGCCAGAGGAGGGAGTGAATACACTACACACACCAGCCAGCCAGTCAGAGGAGGGAGGGAATACACTACACACACCAGCCAGCCAGTCAGAGGACGGAGTGAATACACTACACACACCAGCCAGTCAGTCAGAGGAGGGAGTGAATACACTACACACACCAGCCAGAGGAGGGAGTGAATACACTACACAAACCAGCCAGCCAGTCAGAGGAGGGAGTGAATACACTACACACACCAGCCAGCCAGTCAGAGGAGGGAGTGAATACACTACACAAACCAGCCAGTCAGAGGAGGGAGTGAATACACTACACACACCAGGCAGCCAGCCAGAGGAGGGAGTGAATACACTACACACACCAGTCAGTCAGAGGAGGGAGTGAATACACTACACACATCAGCCAGCCAGTCAGAGGAGGGAGTGAATACACTACACACACCAGCCAGTCAGTCAGAGGAGGGAGTGAATACACTACACACACCAGCCAGCCAGTCAGAGGAGGGAGTGAATACACTACACACACCAGCCAGCCAGCCAGAGGAGGGAGTGAATACACTACACACACCAGCCAGCCAGCCAGAGGAGGGAGTGAATACACTACACACACCAGCCAGCCAGCCAGACGAGGGAGTGAATACACTACACACACCAGCCAGTCACTCAGAGGATGGAGTGAATACGCTACACATACCAGCCAGTCAGAGGAGGGAGTGAATACACTACACACACCAGCCAGCCAGTCAGAGGACGGAGTGAATACACTACACACACCAGCCAGTCAGTCAGAGGAGGGAGTGAATACACTACACACACCAGCCAGAGGAGGGAGTGAATACACTACACAAACCAGCCAGCCAGTCAGAGGAGGGAGTGAATACACTACACATACCAGCCAGCCAGTCAGAGGAGGGAGTGAATACACTACACAAACCAGCCAGTCAGAGGAGGGAGTGAATACACTACACACACCAGGCAGCCAGCCAGAGGAGGGAGTGAATACACTACACACACCAGTCAGTCAGAGGAGGGAGTGAATACACTACACACATCAGCCAGCCAGTCAAAGGAGGGAGTGAATACACTACACACACCAGCCAGTCAGTCAGAGGAGGGAGTGAATACACTACACACACCAGCCAGCCAGTCAGAGGAGGGAGTGAATACACTACACACACCAGCCAGTCAGAGGAGGGAGTGAATACACTACACACACCAGCCAGCCAGAGGAGGGAGTGAGTACACTACACACACCAGCCAGCCAGTCAGAGGAGGGAGTGAATACACTACACACACCAGCCAGTCAGTCAGAGGAGGGAGTGAATACACTACACACACCAGCCAGCCAGTCAGAGGAGGGAGTGAATACACTACACACACCAGCCAGCCAGTCAGAGGACGGAGTGAATACACTACACACACCAGCCAGTCAGTCAGAGGAGGGAGTGAATACACTACACACACCAGCCAGAGGAGGGAGTGAATACACTACACAAACCAGCCAGCCAGTCAGAGGAGGGAGTGAATACACTACACACACCAGCCAGCCAGTCAGAGGAGGGAGTGAATACACTACACAAACCAGCCAGTCAGAGGAGGGAGTGAATACACTACACACACCAGGCAGACAGCCAGAGGAGGGAGTGAATACACTACACACACCAGTCAGTCAGAGGAGGGAGTGAATACACTACACACACCATCCAGTCAGAGGGGGGAGTGAATACACTACACACACCAGCCAGCCAGCCAATCAGAGGAGGGAGTGAATACACTAAACACACCAGTCAGCCAGAGGAGGGAGAGAATACACTACACATACCAGCCAGTCAGAGGAGGGAGTGAATACACTACACACACCAGCCAGCCAGCCAGTCAGAGGAGGGAGTGAATACAATACACACACCAGCCAGCCAGCCAGTCAGAGGAGGGAGTGAATACACTACACACACCTGCCAGTCAGAGGAGGGAGTGAATACACTACACACACCAGCCAGAGGAGGGAGTGAATACACTACACAAACCAGCCAGCCAGTCAGAGGAGGGAGTGAATACACTACACACACCAGCCAGCCAGTCAGAGGAGGGAGTGAATACACTACACAAACCAGCCAGTCAGAGGAGGGAGTGAATACACTACACACACCAGGCAGACAGCCAGAGGAGGGAGTGAATACACTACACACACCAGTCAGTCAGAGGAGGGAGTGAATACACTACACACACCATCCAGTCAGAGGGGGGGAGTGAATACACTACACACACCAGCCAGCCAGCCAATCAGAGGAGGGAGTGAATACACTAAACACACCAGTCAGCCAGAGGAGGGAGAGAATACACTACACATACCAGCCAGTCAGAGGAGGGAGTGAATACACTACACACACCAGCCAGCCAGCCAGTCAGAGGAGGGAGTGAATACAATACACACACCAGCCAGCCAGCCAGTCAGAGGAGGGAGTGAATACACTACACACACCTGCCAGTCAGAGGAGGGAGTGAATACACTACACACACCAACCAGCCAGAGGAGGGAGTGAGTACACTACACACACCAGCCAGTCAGCCAGAGGAGGGAGAGAATACACTACACATACCTACCAGCCAGTCAGAGGAGGGAGTGAATACACTACACACACCAGCCAGCCAGCCAGTCAGAGGAGGGAGTGAATACAATACACACACCAGCCAGCCAGCCAGTCAGAGGAGGGAGTGAATACACTACACACACCTGCCAGCCAGTCAGAGGAGGGATTGAATACAATACACACACCAGCCAGTCAGTCAGAGGAGGGAGTGAATAAACTACACACACCAGCCAGCCAGTCAGAGGAGGGAGTGAATACACTACACACACCAGCCAGTCAGTCAGAGGAGGGAGGGAATACACTACACACACCAGCCAGTCAGTCAGAGGAGGGAGTGAATACACTACACACACCAGCCAGTCAGAGGAGGGAGTGAAAACACTACACACACCAGCCAGCCAGTCAGAGGAGGGAGTGAATACACTACACACACCAGCCAGTCAGTCAGAGGGGGGAGTGAATACACTACACACACCAGCCAGCCAGTCAGAGGAGGGAGTGAATACACTACACACACCAGCCAGTCAGAGGAGGGAGTGAATACACTACACACACCAGCCAGCCAGAGGAGGGAGTGAGTACACTACACACACCAGCCAGCCAGTCAGAGGAGGGAGTGAATACACTACACACACCAGCCAGTCAGTCAGAGGAGGGAGTGAATACACTACACACACCAGCCAGCCAGTCAGAGGAGGGAGGGAATACACTACACACACCAGCCAGCCAGTCAGAGGACGGAGTGAATACACTACACACACCAGCCAGTCAGTCAGAGGAGGGAGTGAATACACTACACACACCAGCCAGAGGAGGGAGTGAATACACTACACAAACCAGCCAGCCAGTCAGAGGAGGGAGTGAATACACTACACACACCAGCCAGCCAGTCAGAGGAGGGAGTGAATACACTACACAAACCAGCCAGTCAGAGGAGGGAGTGAATACACTACACACACCAGGCAGCCAGCCAGAGGATGGAGTGAATACACTACACACACCAGTCAGTCAGAGGAGGGAGTGAATACACTACACACATCAGCCAGCCAGTCAGAGGAGGGAGTGAATACACTACACACACCAGCCAGTCAGTCAGAGGAGGGAGTGAATACACTACACACACCAGCCAGCCAGTCAGAGGAGGGAGTGAATACACTACACACACCAGCCAGCCAGCCAGAGGAGGGAGTGAATACACTACACACACCAGCCAGCCAGCCAGAGGAGGGAGTGAATACACTACACACACCAGCCAGCCAGCCAGACGAGGGAGTGAATACACTACACACACCAGCCAGTCACTCAGAGGATGGAGTGAATACGCTACACATACCAGCCAGTCAGAGGAGGGAGTGAATACACTACACACACCAGCCAGCCAGTCAGAGGACGGAGTGAATACACTACACACACCAGCCAGTCAGTCAGAGGAGGGAGTGAATACACTACACACACCAGCCAGAGGAGGGAGTGAATACACTACACAAACCAGCCAGCCAGTCAGAGGAGGGAGTGAATACACTACACATACCAGCCAGCCAGTCAGAGGAGGGAGTGAATACACTACACACACCAGGCAGCCAGCCAGAGGAGGGAGTGAATACACTACACACACCAGTCAGTCAGAGGAGGGAGTGAATACACTACACACATCAGCCAGCCAGTCAAAGGAGGGAGTGAATACACTACACACACCAGCCAGTCAGTCAGAGGAGGGAGTGAATACACTACACACACCAGCCAGCCAGCCAGTCAGAGGAGGGAGTGAATACACTACACACACCAGCCAGTCAGAGGAGGGAGTGAATACACTACACACACCAGCCAGCCAGAGGAGGGAGTGAGTACACTACACACACCAGCCAGCCAGTCAGAGGAGGGAGTGAATACACTACACACACCAGCCAGTCAGTCAGAGGAGGGAGTGAATACACTACACACACCAGCCAGCCAGTCAGAGGAGGGAGTGAATACACTACACACACCAGCCAGCCAGAGGGGGGGAGTGAATACACTACACACACCAGTCAGCCAGCCAGTCAGAGGAGGGAGTGAATACACTAAACACACCAGTCAGCCAGAGGAGGGAGAGAATACACTACACATACCAGCCAGTCAGAGGAGGGAGTGAATACACTACACACACCAGCCAGCCAGCCAGTCAGAGGAGGGAGTGAATACAATACACACACCAGCCAGCCAGCCAGTCAGAGGAGGGAGTGAATACACTACACACACCTGCCAGTCAGAGGAGGGAGTGAATACACTACACACACCAACCAGCCAGAGGAGGGAGTGAGTACACTACACACACCAGCCAGTCAGCCAGAGGAGGGAGAGAATACACTACACATACCAGCCAGTCAGAGGAGGGAGTGAATACACTACACACACCAGCCAGCCAGCCAGTCAGAGGAGGGAGTGAATACAATACACACACCAGCCAGCCAGCCAGTCAGAGGAGGGAGTGAATACACTACACACACCTGCCAGCCAGTCAGAGGAGGGAGTGAATACAATACACACACCAGCCAGTCAGTCAGAGGAGGGAGTGAATAAACTACACACACCAGCCAGCCAGTCAGAGGAGGGAGTGAATACACTACACACACCAGCCAGTCAGTCAGAGGAGGGAGGGAATACACTACACACACCAGCCAGTCAGTCAGAGGAGGGAGTGAATACACTACACACACCAGCCAGTCAGAGGAGGGAGTGAAAACACTACACACACCAGCCAGCCAGTCAGAGGAGGGAGTGAATACACTACACACACCAGCCAGTCAGTCAGAGGGGGGAGTGAATACACTACACACACCAGCCAGCCAGTCAGAGGAGGGAGTGAATACACTACACACACCAGCCAGTCAGAGGAGGGAGTGAATACACTACACACACCAGCCAGCCAGAGGAGGGAGTGAGTACACTACACACACCAGCCAGCCAGTCAGAGGAGGGAGTGAATACACTACACACACCAGCCAGAGGAGGGAGTGAATACACTACACAAACCAGCCAGCCAGTCAGAGGGAGTGAATACACTACACACACCAGCCAGCCAGTCAGAGGAGGGAGTGAATACACTACACAAACCAGCCAGTCAGAGGAGGGAGTGAATACACTACACACACCAGGCAGCCAGCCAGAGGAGGGAGTGAATACACTACACACACCAGTCAGTCAGAGGAGGGAGTGAATACACTAAACACACCAGTCAGCCAGAGGAGGGAGTGAATACACTACACACACCAGCCAGTCAGAGGGGGGAGTGAATACACTACACACACCAGCCAGCCAGCCAGTCAGAGGAGGGAGTGAATACACTAAACACACCAGTCAGCCAGAGGAGGGAGAGAATACACTACACATACCAGCCAGTCAGAGGAGGGAGGGAATACACTACACACACCAGCCAGTCAGTCAGAGGAGGGATTGAATACACTACACACACCAGCCAGTCAGAGGAGGGAGTGAAAACACTACACACACCAGCCAGCCAGTCAGAGGAGGGAGTGAATACACTACACACACCAGCCAGTCAGTCAGAGGGGGGAGTGAATACACTACACACACCAGCCAGCCAGTCAGAGGAGGGAGTGAATACACTACACACACCAGCCAGTCAGAGGAGGGAGTGAATACACTACACACACCAACCAGCCAGAGGAGGGAGTGAGTACACTACACACACCAGCCAGTCAGCCAGAGGAGGGAGAGAATACACTACACATACCAGCCAGTCAGAGGAGGGAGTGAATACACTACACACACCAGCCAGCCAGCCAGTCAGAGGAGGGAGTGAATACAATACACACACCAGCCAGCCAGCCAGTCAGAGGAGGGAGTGAATACACTACACACACCTGCCAGCCAGTCAGAGGAGGGAGTGAATACAATACACACACCAGCCAGTCAGTCAGTGGAGGGAGTGAATACACTACACACACCAGCCAGCCAGTCAGAGGAGGGAGTGAATACACTACACACACCAGCCAGTCAGTCAGAGGAGGGAGGGAATACACTACACACACCAGCCAGTCAGTCAGAGGAGGGAGTGAATACACTACACACACCAGCCAGTCAGAGGAGGGAGTGAAAACACTACACACACCAGCCAGCCAGTCAGAGGAGGGAGTGAATACACTACACACACCAGCCAGTCAGTCAGAGGGGGGAGTGAATACACTACACACACCAGCCAGCCAGTCAGAGGAGGGAGTGAATACACTACACACACCAGCCAGTCAGAGGAGGGAGTGAATACACTACACACACCAGCCAGCCAGAGGAGGGAGTGAATACACTACACACACCAGCCAGCCAGTCAGAGGAGGGAGTGAATACACTACACACACCAGCCAGCCAGTCAGAGGACGGAGTGAATACACTACACACACCAGCCAGTCAGTCAGAGGAGGGAGTGAATACACTACACACACCAGCCAGAGGAGGGAGTGAATACACTACACAAACCAGCCAGCCAGTCAGAGGAGGAAGTGAATACACTACACACACCAGCCAGCCAGTCAGAGGAGGGAGTGAATACACTACACAAACCAGCCAGTCAGAGGAGGGAGTGAATACACTACACACACCAGGCAGCCAGCCAGAGGAGGGAGTGAATACACTACACACACCAGTCAGTCAGAGGAGGGAGTGAATACACTACACACATCAGCCAGCCAGTCAGAGGAGGGAGTGAATACACTACACACACCAGCCAGTCAGTCAGAGGAGGGAGTGAATACACTACACACACCAGCCAGCCAGTCAGAGGAGGGAGTGAATACACTACACACACCAGCCAGCCAGCCAGAGGAGGGAGTGAATACACTACACACACCAGCCAGCCAGCCAGAGGAGGGAGTGAATACACTACACACACCAGCCAGCCAGCCTGACGAGGGAGTGAATACACTACACACACCAGCCAGTCACTCAGAGGATGGAGTGAATACGCTACACATACCAGCCAGTCAGAGGAGGGAGTGAATACACTACACACACCAGCCAGCCAGTCAGAGGACGGAGTGAATACACTACACACACCAGCCAGTCAGTCAGAGGAGGGAGTGAATACACTACACACACCAGCCAGAGAAGGGAGTGAATACACTACACAAACCAGCCAGCCAGTCAGAGGAGGGAGTGAATACACTACACACACCAGCCAGCCAGTCAGAGGAGGGAGTGAATACACTACACAAACCAGCCAGTCAGAGGAGGGAGTGAATACACTACACACACCAGGCAGACAGCCAGAGGAGGGAGTGAATACACTACACACACCAGTCAGTCAGAGGAGGGAGTGAATACACTACACACACCATCCAGTCAGAGGGGGGAGTGAATACACTACACACACCAGCCAGCCAGCCAGTCAGAGGAGGGAGTGAATACACTAAACACACCAGTCAGCCAGAGGAGGGAGAGAATACACTACACATACCAGCCAGTCAGAGGAGGGAGTGAATACACTACACACACCAGCCAGCCAGCCAGTCAGAGGAGGGAGTGAATACAATACACACACCATCCAGCCAGCCAGTCAGAGGAGGGAGTGAATACACTACACACACCTGCCAGTCAGAGGAGGGAGTGAATACACTACACACACCAACCAGCCAGAGGAGGGAGTGAGTACACTACACACACCAGCCAGTCAGCCAGAGGAGGGAGAGAATACACTACACATACCAGCCAGTCAGAGGAGGGAGTGAATACACTACACACACCAGCCAGCCAGCCAGTCAGAGGAGGGAGTGAATACAATACACACACCAGCCAGCCAGCCAGTCAGAGGAGGGAGTGAATACACTACACACACCTGCCAGCCAGTCAGAGGAGGGAGTGAATACAATACACACACCAGCCAGTCAGTCAGAGGAGGGAGTGAATAAACTACACACACCAGCCAGCCAGTCAGAGGAGGGAGTGAATACACTACACACACCAGCCAGTCAGTCAGAGGAGGGAGGGAATACACTACACACACCAGCCAGTCAGTCAGAGGAGGGAGTGAATACACTACACACACCAGCCAGTCAGAGGAGGGAGTGAAAACACTACACACACCAGCCAGCCAGTCAGAGGAGGGAGTGAATACACTACACACACCAGCCAGTCAGTCAGAGGGGGGAGTGAATACACTACACACACCAGCCAGCCAGTCAGAGGAGGGAGTGAATACACTACACACACCAGCCAGTCAGAGGAGGGAGTGAATACACTACACACACCAGCCAGCCAGAGGAGGGAGTGAGTACACTACACACACCAGCCAGCCAGTCAGAGGAGGGAGTGAATACACTACACACACCAGCCAGTCAGTCAGAGGAGGGAGTGAATACACTACACACACCAGCCAGCCAGTCAGAGGAGGGAGGGAATACACTACACACACCAGCCAGCCAGTCAGAGGAGGGAGTGAATACACTACACACACCAGCCAGCCAGCCAGAGGAGGGAGTGAATACACTACACACACCAGCCAGCCAGCCAGAGGAGGGAGTGAATACACTACACACACCAGCCAGCCAGCCAGACGAGGGAGTGAATACACTACACACACCAGCCAGTCACTCAGAGGATGGAGTGAATACGCTACACATACCAGCCAGTCAGAGGAGGGAGTGAATACACTACACACACCAGCCAGCCAGTCAGAGGACGGAGTGAATACACTACACACACCAGCCATCCAGTCAGAGGAGGGAGTGAATACACCACACACACCAGCCAGCCAGTCAGAGGAGGGAGTGAATACACTACACACACCAGCCAGCCAGTCAGAGGACGGAGTGAATACACTACACACACCAGCCAGTCAGTCAGAGGAGGGAGTGAATACACTACACACACCAGCCAGAGGAGGGAGTGAATACACTACACAAACCAGCCAGCCAGTCAGAGGAGGGAGTGAATACACTACACACACCAGCCAGCCAGTCAGAGGAGGGAGTGAATACACTACACAAACCAGCCAGTCAGAGGAGGGAGTGAATACACTACACACACCAGGCAGACAGCCAGAGGAGGGAGTGAATACACTACACACACCAGTCAGTCAGAGGAGGGAGTGAATACACTACACACACCAGGCAGCCAGCCAGAGGAGGGAGTGAATACACTACACACACCAGTCAGTCAGAGGAGGGAGTGAATACACTACACACATCAGCCAGCCAGTCAGAGGAGGGAGTGAATACACTACACACACCAGCCAGTCAGTCAGAGGAGGGAGTGAATACACTACACACACCAGCCAGCCAGTCAGAGGAGGGAGTGAATACACTACACACACCAGCCAGCCAGCCAGAGGAGGGAGTGAATACACTACACACACCAGCCAGCCAGCCAGAGGAGGGAGTGAATACACTACACACACCAGCCAGCCAGCCTGACGAGGGAGTGAATACACTACACACACCAGCCAGTCACTCAGAGGATGGAGTGAATACGCTACACATACCAGCCAGTCAGAGGAGGGAGTGAATACACTACACACACCAGCCAGCCAGTCAGAGGACGGAGTGAATACACTACACACACCAGCCAGTCAGTCAGAGGAGGGAGTGAATACACTACACACACCAGCCAGAGAAGGGAGTGAATACACTACACAAACCAGCCAGCCAGTCAGAGGAGGGAGTGAATACACTACACACACCAGCCAGCCAGTCAGAGGAGGGAGTGAATACACTACACAAACCAGCCAGTCAGAGGAGGGAGTGAATACACTACACACACCAGGCAGACAGCCAGAGGAGGGAGTGAATACACTACACACACCAGTCAGTCAGAGGAGGGAGTGAATACACTACACACACCATCCAGTCAGAGGGGGGAGTGAATACACTACACACACCAGCCAGCCAGCCAGTCAGAGGAGGGAGTGAATACACTAAACACACCAGTCAGCCAGAGGAGGGAGAGAATACACTACACATACCAGCCAGTCAGAGGAGGGAGTGAATACACTACACACACCAGCCAGCCAGCCAGTCAGAGGAGGGAGTGAATACAATACACACACCATCCAGCCAGCCAGTCAGAGGAGGGAGTGAATACACTACACACACCTGCCAGTCAGAGGAGGGAGTGAATACACTACACACACCAACCAGCCAGAGGAGGGAGTGAGTACACTACACACACCAGCCAGTCAGCCAGAGGAGGGAGAGAATACACTACACATACCAGCCAGTCAGAGGAGGGAGTGAATACACTACACACACCAGCCAGCCAGCCAGTCAGAGGAGGGAGTGAATACAATACACACACCAGCCAGCCAGCCAGTCAGAGGAGGGAGTGAATACACTACACACACCTGCCAGCCAGTCAGAGGAGGGAGTGAATACAATACACACACCAGCCAGTCAGTCAGAGGAGGGAGTGAATAAACTACACACACCAGCCAGCCAGTCAGAGGAGGGAGTGAATACACTACACACACCAGCCAGTCAGTCAGAGGAGGGAGGGAATACACTACACACACCAGCCAGTCAGTCAGAGGAGGGAGTGAATACACTACACACACCAGCCAGTCAGAGGAGGGAGTGAAAACACTACACACACCAGCCAGCCAGTCAGAGGAGGGAGTGAATACACTACACACACCAGCCAGTCAGTCAGAGGGGGGAGTGAATACACTACACACACCAGCCAGCCAGTCAGAGGAGGGAGTGAATACACTACACACACCAGCCAGTCAGAGGAGGGAGTGAATACACTACACACACCAGCCAGCCAGAGGAGGGAGTGAGTACACTACACACACCAGCCAGCCAGTCAGAGGAGGGAGTGAATACACTACACACACCAGCCAGTCAGTCAGAGGAGGGAGTGAATACACTACACACACCAGCCAGCCAGTCAGAGGAGGGAGGGAATACACTACACACACCAGCCAGCCAGTCAGAGGAGGGAGTGAATACACTACACACACCAGCCAGCCAGCCAGAGGAGGGAGTGAATACACTACACACACCAGCCAGCCAGCCAGAGGAGGGAGTGAATACACTACACACACCAGCCAGCCAGCCAGAGGAGGGAGTGAATACACTACACACACCAGCCAGTCAGTCAGAGGATGGAGTGAATACGCTACACATACCAGCCAGTCAGAGGAGGGAGTGAATACACTACACACACCAGCCAGCCAGTCAGAGGACGGAGTGAATACACTACACACACCAGCCATCCAGTCAGAGGAGGGAGTGAATACACCACACACACCAGCCAGCCAGTCAGAGGAGGGAGTGAATACACTACACACACCAGCCAGCCAGTCAGAGGACGGAGTGAATACACTACACACACCAGCCAGTCAGTCAGAGGAGGGAGTGAATACACTACACACACCAGCCAGAGGAGGGAGTGAATACACTACACAAACCAGCCAGCCAGTCAGAGGAGGGAGTGAATACACTACACACACCAGCCAGCCAGTCAGAGGAGGGAGTGAATACACTACACAAACCAGCCAGTCAGAGGAGGGAGTGAATACACTACACACACCAGGCAGACAGCCAGAGGAGGGAGTGAATACACTACACACACCAGTCAGTCAGAGGAGGGAGTGAATACACTACACACACCATCCAGTCAGAGGGGGGAGTGAATACACTACACACACCAGCCAGCCAGCCAATCAGAGGAGGGAGTGAATACACTAAACACACCAGTCAGCCAGAGGAGGGAGAGAATACACTACACATACCAGCCAGTCAGAGGAGGGAGTGAATACACTACACACACCAGCCAGCCAGCCAGTCAGAGGAGGGAGTGAATACAATACACACACCAGCCAGCCAGCCAGTCAGAGGAGGGAGTGAATACACTACACACACCTGCCAGTCAGAGGAGGGAGTGAATACACTACACACACCAACCAGCCAGAGGAGGGAGTGAGTACACTACACACACCAGCCAGTCAGCCAGAGGAGGGAGAGAATACACTACACATACCTACCAGCCAGTCAGAGGAGGGAGTGAATACAATACACACACCAGCCAGCCAGCCAGTCAGAGGAGGGAGTGAATACACTACACACACCTGCCAGCCAGTCAGAGGAGGGATTGAATACAATACACACACCAGCCAGTCAGTCAGAGGAGGGAGTGAATAAACTACACACACCAGCCAGCCAGTCAGAGGAGGGAGTGAATACACTACACACACCAGCCAGTCAGTCAGAGGAGGGAGGGAATACACTACACACACCAGCCAGTCAGTCAGAGGAGGGAGTGAATACACTACACACACCAGCCAGTCAGAGGAGGGAGTGAAAACACTACACACACCAGCCAGCCAGTCAGAGGAGGGAGTGAATACACTACACACACCAGCCAGTCAGTCAGAGGGGGAGTGAATACACTACACACACCAGCCAGCCAGTCAGAGGAGGGAGTGAATACACTACACACACCAGCCAGTCAGAGGAGGGAGTGAATACACTACACACACCAGCCAGCCAGAGGAGGGAGTGAGTACACTACACACACCAGCCAGCCAGTCAGAGGAGGGAGTGAATACACTACACACACCAGCCAGTCAGTCAGAGGAGGGAGTGAATACACTACACACACCAGCCAGCCAGTCAGAGGAGGGAGGGAATACACTACACACACCAGCCAGCCAGTCAGAGGACGGAGTGAATACACTACACACACCAGCCAGTCAGTCAGAGGAGGGAGTGAATACACTACACACACCAGCCAGAGGAGGGAGTGAATACACTACACAAACCAGCCAGCCAGTCAGAGGAGGGAGTGAATACACTACACACACCAGCCAGCCAGTCAGAGGAGGGAGTGAATACACTACACAAACCAGCCAGTCAGAGGAGGGAGTGAATACACTACACACACCAGGCAGCCAGCCAGAGGATGGAGTGAATACACTACACACACCAGTCAGTCAGAGGAGGGAGTGAATACACTACACACATCAGCCAGCCAGTCAGAGGAGGGAGTGAATACACTACACACACCAGCCAGTCAGTCAGAGGAGGGAGTGAATACACTACACACACCAGCCAGCCAGTCAGAGGAGGGAGTGAATACACTACACACACCAGCCAGCCAGCCAGAGGAGGGAGTGAATACACTACACACACCAGCCAGCCAGCCAGAGGAGGGAGTGAATACACTACACACACCAGCCAGCCAGCCAGACGAGGGAGTGAATACACTACACACACCAGCCAGTCACTCAGAGGATGGAGTGAATACGCTACACATACCAGCCAGTCAGAGGAGGGAGTGAATACACTACACACACCAGCCAGCCAGTCAGAGGACGGAGTGAATACACTACACACACCAGCCAGTCAGTCAGAGGAGGGAGTGAATACACTACACACACCAGCCAGAGGAGGGAGTGAATACACTACACAAACCAGCCAGCCAGTCAGAGGAGGGAGTGAATACACTACACATACCAGCCAGCCAGTCAGAGGAGGGAGTGAATACACTACACAAACCAGCCAGTCAGAGGAGGGAGTGAATACACTACACACACCAGGCAGCCAGCCAGAGGAGGGAGTGAATACACTACACACACCAGTCAGTCAGAGGAGGGAGTGAATACACTACACACATCAGCCAGCCAGTCAAAGGAGGGAGTGAATACACTACACACACCAGCCAGTCAGTCAGAGGAGGGAGTGAATACACTACACACACCAGCCAGCCAGTCAGAGGAGGGAGTGAATACACTACACACACCAGCCAGTCAGAGGAGGGAGTGAATACACTACACACACCAGCCAGCCAGAGGAGGGAGTGAGTACACTACACACACCAGCCAGCCAGTCAGAGGAGAGAGTGAATACACTACACACACCAGCCAGTCAGTCAGAGGAGGGAGTGAATACACTACACACACCAGCCAGCCAGTCAGAGGAGGGAGTGAATACACTACACACACCAGCCAGCCAGAGGAGGGAGTGAATACACTACACACACCATCCAGTCAGAGGGGGGAGTGAATACACTACACACACCAGCCAGCCAGCCAGTCAGAGGAGGGAGTGAATACACTAAACACACCAGTCAGCCAGAGGAGGGAGAGAATACACTACACATACCAGCCAGTCAGAGGAGGGAGTGAATACACTACACACACCAGCCAGCCAGCCAGTCAGAGGAGGGAGTGAATACAATACACACACCAGCCAGCCAGCCAGTCAGAGGAGGGAGTGAATACACTACACACACCAGCCAGTCAGAGGAGGGAGTGAATACACTACACACACCAACCAGCCAGAGGAGGGAGTGAGTACACTACACACACCAGCCAGTCAGCCAGAGGAGGGAGAGAATACACTACACATACCAGCCAGTCAGAGGAGGGAGTGAATACACTACACACACCAGCCAGCCAGCCAGTCAGAGGAGGGAGTGAATACAATACACACACCAGCCAGCCAGCCAGTCAGAGGAGGGAGTGAATACACTACACACACCTGCCAGCCAGTCAGAGGAGGGAGTGAATACAATACACACACCAGCCAGTCAGTCAGAGGAGGGAGTGAATAAACTACACACACCAGCCAGCCAGTCAGAGGAGGGAGTGAATACACTACACACACCAGCCAGTCAGTCAGAGGAGGGAGGGAATACACTACACACACCAGCCAGTCAGTCAGAGGAGGGAGTGAATACACTACACACACCAGCCAGTCAGAGGAGGGAGTGAAAACACTACACACACCAGCCAGCCAGTCAGAGGAGGGAGTGAATACACTACACACACCAGCCAGTCAGTCAGAGGGGGGAGTGAATACACTACACACACCAGCCAGCCAGTCAGAGGAGGGAGTGAATACACTACACACACCAGCCAGTCAGAGGAGGGAGTGAATACACTACACACACCAGCCACCCAGAGGAGGGAGTGAGTACACTACACACACCAGCCAGCCAGTCAGAGGAGGGAGTGAATACACTACACACACCAGCCAGTCAGTCAGAGGAGGGAGTGAATACACTACACACACCAGCCAGCCAGTCAGAGGAGGGAGGGAATACACTACACACACCAGCCAGCCAGTCAGAGGACTGAGTGAATACACTACACACACCAGCCAGTCAGTCAGAGGAGGGAGTGAATACACTACACACACCAGCCAGAGGAGGGAGTGAATACACTACACAAACCAGCCAGCCAGTCAGAGGAGGGAGTGAATACACTACACACCCCAGCCAGCCAGTCAGAGGAGGGAGTGAATACACTACACAAACCAGCCAGTCAGAGGAGGGAGTGAATACACTACACACACCAGGCAGCCAGCCAGAGGAGGGAGTGAATACACTACACACACCAGTCAGTCAGAGGAGGGAGTGAATACACTACACACATCAGCCAGCCAGTCAGAGGAGGGAGTGAATACACTACACACACCAGCCAGTCAGTCAGAGGAGGGAGTGAATACACTACACACACCAGCCAGCCAGTCAGAGGAGGGAGTGAATACACTACACACACCAGCCAGCCAGCCAGAGGAGAGAGTGAATACACTACACACACCAGCCAGCCAGCCAGAGGAGGGAGTGAATACACTACACACACCAGCCAGCCAGCCAGACGAGGGAGTGAATACACTACACACACCAGCCAGTCACTCAGAGGATGGAGTGAATACGCTACACATACCAGCCAGTCAGAGGAGGGAGTGAATACACTACACACACCAGCCAGCCAGTCAGAGGACGGAGTGAATACACTACACACACCAGCCAGTCAGTTAGAGGAGGGAGTGAATACACTACACACACCAGCCAGAGGAGGGAGTGAATACACTACACAAACCAGCCAGCCAGTCAGAGGAGGGAGTGAATACACTACACATACCAGCCAGCCAGTCAGAGGAGGGAGTGAATACACTACACAAACCAGCCAGTCAGAGGAGGGAGTGAATACACTACACACACCAGGCAGCCAGCCAGAGGAGGGAGTGAATACACTACACACACCAGTCAGTCAGAGGAGGGAGTGAATACACTACACAAACCAGCCAGCCAGTCAGAGGAGGGAGTGAATACACTACACACACCAGCCAGCCAGTCAGAGGAGGGAGTGACTACACTACACACACCAGCCAGTCAGAGGAGGGAGTGAATACACTACACACACCAGGCAGCCAGCCAGAGGAGGGAGTGAATACACTACACACACCAGTCAGTCAGAGGAGGGAGTGAATACACTACACACATCAGCCAGCCAGTCAGAGGAGGGAGTGAATACACTACACACACCAGCCAGTCAGTCAGAGGAGGGAGTGAATACACTACACACACCAGCCAGCCAGTCAGAGGAGGGAGTGAATACACTACACACACCAGCCAGCCAGCCAGAGGAGGGAGTGAATACACTACACACACCAGCCAGCCAGCCAGAGGAGGGAGTGAATACACTACACACACCAGCCAGCCAGCCAGACGAGGGAGTGAATACACTACACACACCAGCCAGTCACTCAGAGGATGGAGTGAATACGCTACACATACCAGCCAGTCAGAGGAGGGAGTGAATACACTACACACACCAGCCAGGCAGTCAGAGGACGGAGTGAATACACTACACACACCAGCCAGTCAGTCAGAGGAGGGAGTGAATACACTACACACACCAGCCAGAGGAGGGAGTGAATACACTACACAAACCAGCCAGCCAGTCAGAGGAGGGAGTGAATACACTACACACACCAGCCAGCCAGTCAGAGGAGGGAGTGAATACACTACACAAACCAGCCAGTCAGAGGAGGGAGTGAATACACTACACACACCAGGCAGCCAGCCAGAGGAGGGAGTGAATACACTACACACACCAGTCAGTCAGAGGAGGGAGTGAATACACTACACACACCAGCCAGCCAGTCTTAGGAGGGAGTGAATACACTACACACACCAGCCAGCCAGCCAGAGGATGGAGTGAATACACTACACACACCAGCCAGCCAGCCAGAGGAGGGAGTGAATACACTACACACACCAGCCAGCCAGCCAGACGAGGGAGTGAATACACTACACACACCAGCCAGTCACTCAGAGGATGGAGTGAATACGCTACACATACCAGCCAGTCAGAGGAGGGAGTGAATACACTACACACACCAGCCAGTCAGTCAGAGGAGGGAGTTAATACACTACACACACCAGCCAGTCAGAGGAGGGAGTGAATACACTACACACACCAGCCTGCCAGTCAGAGGAGGGAGTGAATACACTACACACACCAGCCAGCCAGTCAGAGGAGGGAGTGAATACACTACATACACCAGCCAGCCAGTCAGAGGAGGGAGTGAATACACTACACACACCAGCCAGCCAGTCAGAGGAGGGAGTGAATACACTACACACACCAGCCAGCCAGTCAGAGGAGGGAGTGAATACACTACACACACCAGCCAGCCAGTCAGAGGAGGGAGTGAATACACTACACACACCAGCCAGTCAGCCAGTCAGGGGAGGGAGTGAATACACTACACACACAAGCCAGCCAGTCAGAGGAGGGAGTGAATACACTACACACACCAGCCAGCCAGTCAGAGGACTGAGTGAATACACTACACACACCAGCCAGTCAGTCAGAGGAGGGAGTGAATACACTACACACACCAGCCAGAGGAGGGAGTGAATACACTACACAAACCAGCCAGCCAGTCAGAGGAGGGAGTGAATACACTACACACCCCAGCCAGCCAGTCAGAGGAGGGAGTGAATACACTACACAAACCAGCCAGTCAGAGGAGGGAGTGAATACACTACACACACCAGGCAGCCAGCCAGAGGAGGGAGTGAATACACTACACACACCAGCCAGTCAGAGGAGGGAGTGAATACACTACACACATCAGCCAGCCAGTCAGAGGAGGGAGTGAATACACTACACACACCAGCCAGTCAGTCAGAGGAGGGAGTGAATACACTACACACACCAGCCAGCCAGTCAGAGGAGGGAGTGAATACACTACACACACCAGCCAGCCAGCCAGAGGAGAGAGTGAATACACTACACACACCAGCCAGCCAGCCAGAGGAGGGAGTGAATACACTACACACACCAGCCAGCCAGCCAGACGAGGGAGTGAATACACTACACACACCAGCCAGTCACTCAGAGGATGGAGTGAATACGCTACACATACCAGCCAGTCAGAGGAGGGAGTGAATACACTACACACAACAGCCAGTCAGTCAGAGGAGGGAGTGAATACACTACACACACCAGCCAGCCAGCCAGAGGAGGGAGTGAATACACTACACACACCAGCCAGTCAGAGGAGGGAGTGAATACACTACACACACCAGCCAACCAGTCAGAGGAGGGAGTGAGAACACTACACACACCAGCCAGCCAGTCAGAGGAGGGAGTGAAAACACTACACACACCAGCCAGTCAGAGGAGGGAGTGAATACACTACACACACCAGCCAGTCAGAGGAGGCAGTGAATACACTACACACACCAGCCAGCCAGAGGAGGGAGTGAGTACACTACACACACCAGCCAGCCAGTCAGAGGAGGGAGTGAATACACTACACACACCAGCCAGTCAGTCAGAGGAGGGAGTGAATACACTACACACACCAGCCAGCCAGTCAGAGGAGGGAGTGAATACACTACACACACCAGCCAGCCAGTCAGAGGACGGAGTGAATACACTACACACACCAGCCAGTCAGTCAGAGGAGGGAGTGAATACACTACACACACCAGCCAGAGGAGGGAGTGAATACACTACACAAACCAGCCAGCCAGTCAGAGGAGGGAGTGAATACACTACACACACCAGCCAGCCAGTCAGAGGAGGGAGTGAATACACTACACAAACCAGCCAGTCAGAGGAGGGAGTGAATACACTACACACACCAGGCAGCCAGCCAGAGGAGGGAGTGAATACACTACACACACCAGTCAGTCAGAGGAGGGAGTGAATACACTACACACATCAGCCAGCCAGTCAAAGGAGGGAGTGAATACACTACACACACCAGCCAGTCAGTCAGAGGAGGGAGTGAATACACTACACACACCAGCCAGCCAGTCAGAGGAGGGAGTGAATACACTACACACACCAGCCAGTCAGAGGAGGGAGTGAATACACTACACACACCAGCCAGCCAGAGGAGGGAGTGAGTACACTACACACACCAGCCAGCCAGTCAGAGGAGGGAGTGAATACACTACACACACCAGCCAGTCAGTCAGAGGAGGGAGTGAATACACTACACACACCAGCCAGCCAGTCAGAGGAGGGAGTGAATACACTACACACACCAGCCAGCCAGTCAGAGGACGGAGTGAATACACTACACACACCAGCCAGTCAGTCAGAGGAGGGAGTGAATACACTACACACACCAGCCAGAGGAGGGAGTGAATACACTACACAAACCAGCCAGCCAGTCAGAGGAGGGAGTGAATACACTACACACACCAGCCAGCCAGTCAGAGGAGGGAGTGAATACACTACACCAGCCAGCCAGTCAGAGGAGGGAGTGAATACACTACACAAACCAGCCAGTCAGAGGAGGGAGTGAATACACTACACACACCAGGCAGCCAGCCAGAGGAGGGAGTGAATACACTACACACACCAGTCAGTCAGAGGAGGGAGTGAATACACTACACACATCAGCCAGCCAGTCAGAGGAGGGAGTGAATACACTACACACACCAGCCAGTCAGTCAGAGGAGGGAGTGAATACACTACATACACCAGCCAGCCAGTCAGAGGAGGGAGTGAATACACTACACACACCAGCCAGCCAGCCAGAGGAGGGAGTGAATACACTACACACACCAGCCAGCCAGCCAGAGGAGGGAGTGAATACACTACACACACCAGCCAGCCAGCCAGACGAGGGAGTGAATACACTACACACACCAGCCAGTCACTCAGAGGATGGAGTGAATACGCTACACATACCAGCCAGTCAGAGGAGGGAGTGAATACACTACACACACCAGCCAGCCAGTCAGAGGACGGAGTGAATACACTACACACACCAGCCAGCCAGCCAGACGAGGGAGTGAATACACTACACACACCAGCCAGTCACTCAGAGGATGGAGTGAATACGCTACACATACCAGCCAGTCAGAGGAGGGAGTGAATACACTACACACACCAGCCAGTCAGTCAGAGGAGGGAGTTAATACACTACACACACCAGCCAGTCAGAGGAGGGAGTGAATACACTACACACACCAGCCTGCCAGTCAGAGGAGGGAGTGAATACACTACACACACCAGCCAGCCAGTGAGAGGAGGGAGTGAATACACTACATACACCAGCCAGCCAGTCAGAGGAGGGAGTGAATACACTACACACACCAGCCAGCCAGTCAGAGGAGGGAGTGAATACACTACACACACCAGCCAGCCAGTCAGAGGAGGGAGTGAATACACTACACACACCAGCCAGCCAGTCAGAGGAGGGAGTGAATACACTACACACACCAGCCAGTCAGCCAGTCAGGGGAGGGAGTGAATACACTACACACACAAGCCAGCCAGTCAGAGGAGGGAGTGAATAGACTCCACACACCTGCCAGCCAGTCAGAGGAGGGAGTGAATACACTACACACAACAGCCAGTCAGTCAGAGGAGGGAGTGAATACACTACACACACCAGCCAGCCAGCCAGAGGAGGGAGTGAATACACTACACACACCAGCCAGTCAGAGGAGGGAGTGAATACACTACACACACCAGCCAGCCAGAGGAGGGAGTGAGTACACTACACACACCAGCCAGCCAGTCAGAGGAGGGAGTGAATACACTACACACACCAGCCAGTCAGTCAGAGGAGGGAGTGAATACACTACACACACCAGCCAGCCAGTCAGAGGAGGGAGTGAATACACTACACACACCAGCCAGCCAGTCAGAGGACGGAGTGAATACACTACACACACCAGCCAGTCAGTCAGAGGAGGGAGTGAATACACTACACACACCAGCCAGAGGAGGGAGTGAATACACTACACAAACCAGCCAGCCAGTCAGAGGAGGGAGTGAATACACTACACACACCAGCCAGCCAGTCAGAGGAGGTAGTGAATACACTACACAAACCAGCCAGTCAGAGGAGGGAGTGAATACACTACACACACCAGGCAGCCAGCCAGAGGAGGGAGTGAATACACTACACACACCAGTCAGTCAGAGGAGGGAGTGAATACACTACACACATCAGCCAGCCAGTCAAAGGAGGGAGTGAATACACTACACACACCAGCCAGTTAGTCAGAGGAGGGAGTGAATACACTACACACACCAGCCAGCCAGTCAGAGGAGGGAGTGAATACACTACACACACCAGCCAGTCAGAGGAGGGAGTGAATACACTACACACACCAGCCAGCCAGAGGAGGGAGTGAGTACACTACACACACCAGCCAGCCAGTCAGAGGAGGGAGTGAATACACTACACACACCAGCCAGTCAGTCAGAGGAGGGAGTGAATACACTACACACACCAGCCAGCCAGTCAGAGGAGGGAGTGAATACACTACACACACCAGCCAGCCAGTCAGAGGACGGAGTGAATACACTACACACAGCAGCCAGTCAGTCAGAGGAGGGAGTGAATACACTACACACACCAGCCAGAGGAGGGAGTGAATACACTACACAAACCAGCCAGCCAGTCAGAGGAGGGAGTGAATACACTACACACACCAGCCAGCCAGTCAGAGGAGGGAGTGAATACACTACACCAGCCAACCAGTCAGAGGAGGGAGTGAATACACTACACAAACCAGCCAGTCAGAGGAGGGAGTGAATACACTACACACACCAGGCAGCCAGCCAGAGGAGGGAGTGAATACACTACACACACCAGTCAGTCAGAGGAGGGAGTGAATACACTACACACATCAGCCAGCCAGTCAGAGGAGGGAGTGAATACACTACACACACCAGCCAGTCAGTCAGAGGAGGGAGTGAATACACTACACACACCAGCCAGCCAGTCAGAGGAGGGAGTGAATACACTACACACACCAGCCAGCCAGCCAGAGGAGGGAGTGAATACACTACACACACCAGCCAGCCAGCCAGACGAGGGAGTGAATACACTACACACACCAGCCAGTCACTCAGAGGATGGAGTGAATACGCTACACATACCAGCCAGTCAGAGGAGGGAGTGAATACACTACACACACCAGCCAGCCAGTCAGAGGACGGAGTGAATACACTACACACACCAGCCAGTCAGTCAGAGGAGGGAGTGAATACACTACACACACCAGCCAGAGGAGGGAGTGAATACACTACACAAACCAGCCAGCCAGTCAGAGGAGGGAGTGAATACACTACACACACCAGCCAGCCAGTCAGAGGAGGGAGTGAATACACTACACAAACCAGCCAGTCAGAGGAGGGAGTGAATACACTACACACACCAGGCATCCAGCCAGAGGAGGGAGTGAATACACTACACACACCAGCCAGTCAGAGGAGGGAGTGAATACACTACACACATCAGCCAGCCAGTCAAAGGAGGGAGTGAATACACTACACACACCAGCCAGTCAGTCAGAGGAGGGAGTGAATACACTACACACACCAGCCAGCCAGTCAGAGGAGGGAGTGAATACACTACACACACCAGCCAGCCAGCCAGAGGATGGAGTGAATACACTACACACACCAGCCAGCCAGCCAGAGGAGGGAGTGAATACACTACACACACCAGCCAGCCAGCCAGACGAGGGAGTGAATACACTACACACACCAGCCAGTCACTCAGAGGATGGAGTGAATACGCTACACATACCAGCCAGTCAGAGGTGGGAGTGAATACACTACACACACCAGCCAGTCAGTCAGAGGAGGGAGTTAATACACTACACACACCAGCCAGTCAGAGGAGGGAGTGAATACACTACACACACCAGCCTGCCAGTCAGAGGAGGGAGTGAATACACTACACACACCAGCCAGCCAGTCAGAGGAGGGAGTGAATACACTACACACACCAGCCAGCCAGTCAGAGGAGGGAGTGAATACACTACACACACCAGCCAGCCAGTCAGAGGAGGGAGTGAATACACTACACACACCAGCCAGCCAGTCAGAGGAGGGAGTGAATACACTACACACACCAGCCAGCCAGTCAGAGGAGGGAGTGAATACACTACACACACCAGCCAGTCAGCCAGTCAGGGGAGGGAGTGAATACACTACACACACAAGCCAGCCAGTCAGAGGAGGGAGTGAATAGACTCCACACACCTGCCAGCCAGTCAGAGGAGGGAGTGAATACACTACACACAACAGCCAGCCAGCCAGAGGAGGGAGTGAATACACTACACACACCAGCCAGTCAGAGGAGGGAGTGAATACACTACACACACCAGCCAACCAGTCAGAGGAGGGAGTGAGAACACTACACACACCAGCCAGCCAGTCAGAGGAGGGAGTGAAAACACTACACACACCAGCCAGTCAGAGGAGGGAGTGAATACACTACACACACCAGCCAGTCAGAGGAGGCAGTGAATACACTACACACACCAGCCAGCCAGAGGAGGGAGTGAGTACACTACACACACCAGCCAGCCAGTCAGAGGAGGGAGTGAATACACTACACACACCAGCCAGTCAGTCAGAGGAGGGAGTGAATACACTACAGACACCAGCCAGCCAGTCAGAGGAGGGAGTGAATACACGACACACACCTGCCAGCATGTAAGATGAGGGAGTGAATACACTACACACACCAGCCAGTCAGAGGAGGGAGTGAATACACTACACACACCAGCCAGCCAGAGGAGGGAGTGAATACACTACACACACCAGCCAGTCAGTCAGAGGAGGGAGTGAATACACTACACACACCTGCCAGCATGTAAGATGAGGGTGTGAATACACTACACAAACCAGCCAGTCAGAGGACGGAGTGAATACACTACACACACCAGCCAGCCAGAGGAGGGAGTGAATACACTACACACACCAGCCAGCCAGTCAGAGGAGGGAGTGAATACACTACACACACCAGCCAGTCAGAGGAGGGAGTGAATACACTACACAAACCAGCCAGTCAGAGGAGGGAGTGAATACACTACACACACCAGCCAGCCAGAGGAGGGAGTGAGTACACTACACACACCAGCCAGCCAGTCAGAGGAGGGAGTGAATACACTACACACACCAGCCAGCCAGTAAGAGGAGGGAGTGAATACACTACACACACCTGCCAGCATGTAAGATGAGGGAGTGAATACACTACACAAACCAGCCAGTCAGAGGACGGAGTGAATACACTACACACACCAGCCAGCCAGTCAGAGGAGGGAGTGAATACACTACACACACCAGCCAGCCAGTCAGAGGAGGGAGTGAATACACTACACACACCAGCCAGCCAGCCAGAGGATGGAGTGAATACACTACACACACCAGCCAGCCAGCCAGAGGAGGGAGTGAATACACTACACACACCAGCCAGCCAGCCAGACGAGGGAGTGAATACACTACACACACCAGCCAGTCACTCAGAGGATGGAGTGAATACGCTACACATACCAGCCAGTCAGAGGAGGGAGTGAATACACTACACACACCAGCCAGTCAGTCAGAGGAGGGAGTGAATACACTACACACACCAGCCAGTCAGAGGAGGGAGTGAATACACTACACACACCAGCCTGCCAGTCAGAGGAGGGAGTGAATACACTACACACACCAGCCAGCCAGTCAGAGGAGGGAGTGAATACACTACATACACCAGCCAGCCAGTCAGAGGAGGGAGTGAATACACTACACACACCAGCCAGCCAGTCAGAGGAGGGAGTGAATACACTACACACACCAGCCAGCCAGTCAGAGGAGGGAGTGAATACACTACACACACCAGCCAGCCAGTCAGAGGAGGGAGTGAATACACTACACACACCAGCCAGTCAGCCAGTCAGGGGAGGGAGTGAATACACTACACACACAAGCCAGCCAGTCAGAGGAGGGAGTGAATAGACTCCACACACCTGCCAGCCAGTCAGAGGAGGGAGTGAATACACTACACACAACAGCCAGTCAGTCAGAGGAGGGAGTGAATACACTACACACACCAGCAAGCCAGCCAGAGGAGGGAGTGAATCCACTACACACACCAGCCAGCAAGAGGAGGGAGTGAGTACACTACACACAGCAGCCAGCCAGTCAGAGGAGGGAGTGAATACACTACACACACCAGCCAGTCAGTCAGAGGAGGGAGTGAATACACTACAGACACCAGCCAGCCAGTCAGAGGAGGGAGTGAATACACGACACACACCTGCCAGCATGTAAGATGAGGGAGTGAATACACTACACACACCAGCCAGTCAGAGGAGGGAGTGAATACACTACACAAACCAGCCAGCCAGAGGAGGGAGTGAATACACTACACACACCAGCCAGTCAGTCAGAGGAGGGAGTGAATACACTACACACACCTGCCAGCATGTAAGATGAGGGTGTGAATACACTACACAAACCAGCCAGTCAGAGGACGGAGTGAATACAGTACACACACCAGCCAGCCAGAGGAGGGAGTGAATACACTACACACACCAGCCAGCCAGTCAGAGGAGGGAGTGAATACACTACACACACCAGTCAGTCAGAGGAGGGAGTGAATACACTACACAAACCAGCCAGTCAGAGGAGGGAGTGAATACACTACACACACCAGCCAGCCAGTAAGAGGAGGGAGTGAATACACTACACACACCTGCCAGCATGTAAGATGAGGGAGTGAATACACTACACAAACCAGCCAGTCAGAGGACGGAGTGAATACACTACACACACCAGCCAGCCAGAGGAGGGAGTGAATACACTACACACACCAGCCAGCCAGTAAGAGGAGGGAGTGAATACACTACACACACCTGCCAGCATGTAAGATGAGGGAGTGAATACACTACACAAACCAGCCAGTCAGAGGACGGAGTGAATACACTACACACACCAGCCAGCCAGAGGAGGGAGTGAATACACTACACACACCAGCCAGTCAGTCAGAGGAGGGAGTGAATACACTACACACACCAGCCAGCCAGTCAGAGGAGGGAGTGAATACACTACACACACCAGCCAGCCAGTCAGAGGAGGGAGTTAATACACTACACACACCAGCCAGCCAGTCAGAGGAGGGAGTGAATACACTACACACACCAGCCAGTCAGTCAGAGGAGGGAGTGAATACCCTACACACACCAGCCAGTCAGAGGAGGGAGTGAATACACTACAGAAACCAGCCAGCCAGTCAGAGGAGGGAGTGAATACACTACACACACCAGTCAACCAGTCAGAGGAGGGAGTGAATACACTACACACACCAGCCAGCCAATCAGAGGAGGGAGTGAATACACTACACACACCAGCCAGTCAGTCAGAGGAGGGAGTGAATACACTGCACACACCAGCCAGCCAGTCAGAGGAGGGAGTGAATACACTACACACACCAGCCAGCCAGTCAGAGGAGGGAGTGAATACACTACACACACCAGCCAGCCAGCTAGAGGAGGGAGTGAATACACTACAGACACCAGCCAGCCAGTCAGAGGAGGGAGTGAATACACTACACACACCAGCCAGTCAGCCAGTCAGAGGAGGGAGTGAATACACTACACACACCAGCCAGCGAGTAAGAGGAGGGAGTGAATACACTACACACACCTGCCAGCCAGTAAGATGAGGGAGTGAATACACTACACACACCAGCCAGTCCGAGGAGGGAGTGAATACACTACACACACCAGCCAGTCAGAGGAGGGAGTGAATACACTAACACACCAGCCAGAGAATACACAACACCAGCCAGTCAGAGGGGGGAGTGAATACACTACACACACCAGCCAGCCAGCCAGTCAGAGGAGGTTAGTGAATACACTAAACACACCAGTCAGCCAGAGGAGGGAGAGAATACACTACACATACCAGCCAGTCAGAGGAGGGAGTGAATACACTACACACACCAGCCAGCCAGCCAGCCAGTCAGAGGAGGGAGTGAATACAATACACACACCAGCCAGCCAGCCAGTCAGAGGAGGGAGTGAATACACTACACACACCTGCCAGCCAGTCAGAGGAGGGAGTGAATACAATACACACACCAGCCAGTCAGTCAGAGGAGGGAGTGAATACACTACACACACCAGCCAACCAGTCAGAGGAGGGAGTGAGAACACTACACACACCAGCCAGCCAGTCAGAGGAGGGAGTGAAAACACTACACACACCAGCCAGTCAGAGGAGGGAGTGAATACACTACACACACCAGCCAGTCAGAGGAGGCAGTTAATACACTACACACACCAGCCAGCCAGAGGAGGGAGTGAGTACACTACACACACCAGCCAGCCAGTCAGAGGAGGGAGTGAATACACTACACACACCAGCCAGTCAGTCAGAGGAGGGAGTGAATACACTACAGACACCAGCCAGCCAGTCAGAGGAGGGAGTGAATACACGACACACACCTGCCAGCATGTAAGATGAGGGAGTGAATACACTACACACACCAGCCAGTCAGAGGAGGGAGTGAATACACTACACACACCAGCCAGCCAGAGGAGGGAGTGAATACACTACACACACCAGCCAGTCAGTCAGAGGAGGGAGTGAATACATTACACACACCTGCCAGCATGTAAGATGAGGGTGTGAATACACTACACAAACCAGCCAGTCAAAGGACGGAGTGAATACACTACACACACCAGCCAGCCAGAGGAGGGAGTGAATACACTACACACACCAGCCAGCCAGTCAGAGGAGGGAGTGAATACACTACACACACCAGTCAGTCAGAGGAGGGAGTGAATACACTACACAAACCAGCCAGTCAGAGGAGGGAGTGAATACACTACACACACCAGCCAGCCAGAGGAGGGAGTGAGTACACTACACACACCAGCCAGCCAGTCAGAGGAGGGAGTGAATACACTACACACACCAGCCAGCCAGTAAGAGGAGGGAGTGAATACACTACACACACCAGCCAGCATGTAAGATGAGGGAGTGAATACACTACACAAACCAGCCAGTCAGAGGACGGAGTGAATACACTACACACACCAGCCAGCCAGAGGAGGGAGTGAATACACTACACACACCAGCCAGTCAGTCAGAGGAGGGAGTGAATACACTACACACACCAGCCAGCCAGTCAGAGGAGGGAGTGAATACACTACACACACCAGCCAGCCAGTCAGAGGAGGGAGTGAATACACTACACACACCAGCCAGCCAGCCAGTCAGAGGAGGGAGTGAATACACTACACACACCAGCCAGTCAGTCAGAGGAGGGAGTGAATACACTACACACACCAGCCAGTCAGAGGAGGGAGTGAATACACTACAGAAACCAGCCAGCCAGTCAGAGGAGGGAGTGAATACACTACACACACCAGTCAACCAGTCAGAGGAGGGAGTGAATACACTACACACACCAGCCAGCCAATCAGAGGAGGGAGTGAATACACTACACACACCAGCCAGTCAGTCAGAGGAGGGAGTGAATACACTGCACACACCAGCCAGCCAGTCAGAGGAGGGAGTGAATACACTACACACACCAGCCAGCCAGTCAGAGGAGGGAGTGAATACACTACACACACCAGCCAGCCAGCTAGAGGAGGGAGTGAATACACTACAGACACCAGCCAGCCAGTCAGAGGAGGGAGTGAATACACTACACACACCAGCCAGCCAGTCAGAGGAGGGAGTGAATACACTACACACACCAGCCAGCGAGTAAGAGGAGGGAGTGAATACACTACACACACCTGCCAGCCAGTAAGATGAGGGAGTGAATACACTACACACACCAGCCAGTCCGAGGAGGGAGTGAATACACTACACACACCAGCCAGTCAGAGGATTGAGTGAATACACTAAACACACCAGTCAGCCAGAGGAGGGAGTGAATACACTACACACACCAGCCAGTCAGCCAGTCAGAGGAGGTTAGTGAATACACTAAACACACCAGTCAGCCAGAGGAGGGAGAGAATACACTACACATACCAGCCAGTCAGAGGAGGGAGTGAATACACTACACACACCAGCCAGCCAGCCAGTCAGAGGAGGGAGTGAATACAATACACACACCAGCCAGCCAGCCAGTCAGAGGAGGGAGTGAATACACTACACACACCTGCCAGCCAGTCAGAGGAGGGAGTGAATACAATACACACACCAGCCAGTCAGTCAGAGGAGGGAGTGAATACACTACACACACCAGCCAGCCAGTCAGAGGAGGGAGTGAATACACTACACACACCAGCCAGTCAGTCAGAGGAGGGAGGGAATACACTACACACACCAGCCAGTCAGTCAGAGGAGGGAGTGAATACACTACACACACCAGCCAGTCAGAGGAGGGAGTGAAAACACTACACACACCAGCCAGCCAGTCAGAGGAGGGAGTGAATACACTACACACACCAGCCAGTCAGAGGAGGGAGTGAATACACTACACACACCAGCAAGCCAGAGGAGGGATTGAGTACACTACACACACCAGCCAGCCAGTCAGAGGGAGTGAATACACTACACACACCAGCCAGCCAGTAAGAGGAGGGAGTGAATACACTACACACACCTGCCAGCATGTAAGATGAGGGAGTGAATACACTACACACACCAGCCAGTCAGTCAGAGGCGGGAGTGAATACACTACACACACCAGCCAGCCAGTCAGAGGAGGGAGTGAATACACTACACACACCAGCCAGCCAGTCAGAGGACGGAGTGAATACACTACACACACCAGCCAGTAAGTCAGAGGAGGGAGTGAATACACTACACACACCAGCCAGAGGAGGGAGTGAATACA
Organism: Salmo salar; assembly: GCF_905237065.1. Lineage (NCBI taxonomy): Eukaryota > Metazoa > Chordata > Actinopteri > Salmoniformes > Salmonidae > Salmo > Salmo salar. The sequence continues at coordinate 53,811,412 of NC_059450.1, forward strand.
CTACACAAACCAGCCAGCCAGTCAGAGGAGGGAGTGAATACACTACACACACCAGCCAGCCAGTCAGAGGAGGGAGTGAATACACTACACAAACCAGCCAATCAGAGGAGGGAGTGAATACACTACACACACCAGCCAGCCAGTCAGAGGAGGGAGTGAATACACTACACACACCAGCCAGCCAGCCAGAGGAGGGAGTGAATACACTACACACACCAGCCAGTCAGTCAGAGGATGGAGTGAATACGCTACACATACCAGCCAGTCAGAGGAGGGAGTGAATACGCTACACACACCAGCCAGTCAGTCAGAGGAGGGAGTTAATACACTACACACACCAGCCAGTCAGAGGAGGGAGTGAATACACTACACACACCAGCCAGCCAGTCAGAGGAGCGAGTGAATACACTACACACACCAGCCAGCCAGTCAGAGGAGGGAGTGAATACACTACACACACCAGCCAGTCAGCCAGTCAGGGGAGGGAGTGAATACACTACACACACAAGCCAGCCAGAGGAGGGAGTGAGTACACTACACACACCAGCCAGTCAGCCAGAGGAGGGAGAGAATACACTACACATACCAGCCAGTCAGAGAAGGGAGTGAATACACTACACACACCAGCCAGCCAGCCAGTCAGAGGAGGGAGTGAATACAATACACACACCAGCCAGCCAGCCAGTCAGAGGAGGGAGTGAATACACTACACACACCTGCCAGCCAGTCAGAGGAGGGAGTGAATACAATACACACACCAGCCAGTCAGTCAGAGGAGGGAGTGAATACACTACACACACCAGCCAGTCAGAGGAGGGAGTGAATACACTACACACACCAGCCAGCCAGTCAGAGGAGGGAGTGAATACACTACACACACCAGCCAGTCAGTCAGAGGGGGGAGTGAATACACTACACACACCAGCCAGCCAGCTAGAGGAGGGAGTGAATACACTACAGACACCAGCCAGCCAGTCAGAGGAGGGAGTGAATACACTACACACACCAGCCAGCCAGTCAGAGGAGGGAGTGAATACACTACACACACCAGCCAGCGAGTAAGAGGAGGGAGTGAATACACTACACACACCTGCCAGCCAGTAAGATGAGGGAGTGAATACACTACACACACCAGCCAGTCCGAGGAGGGAGTGAATACACTACACACACCAGCCAGTCAGAGGATTGAGTGAATACACTAAACACACCAGTCAGCCAGAGGAGGGAGTGAATACACTACACACACCAGCCAGTCAGAGGGGGGAGTGAATACACTACACACACCAGCCAGCCAGCCAGTCAGAGGAGGTTAGTGAATACACTAAACACACCAGTCAGCCAGAGGAGGGAGAGAATACACTACACATACCAGCCAGTCAGAGGAGGGAGTGAATACACTACACACACCAGCCAGCCAGCCAGTCAGAGGAGGGAGTGAATACACTACACACACCTGCCAGCCAGTCAGAGGAGGGAGTGAATACACTACACACACCAGCAAGCCAGAGGAGGGATTGAGTACACTACACACACCAGCCAGCCAGTCAGAGGGAGTGAATACACTACACACACCAGCCAGCCAGTAAGAGGAGGGAGTGAATACACTACACACACCTGCCAGCATGTAAGATGAGGGAGTGAATACACTACACACACCAGCCAGTCAGTCAGATGCGGGAGTGAATACACTACACACACCAGCCAGCCAGTCAGAGGAGGGAGTGAATACACTACACACACCAGCCAGCCAGTCAGAGGACGGAGTGAATACACTACACACACCAGCCAGTAAGTCAGAGGAGGGAGTGAATACACTACACACACCAGCCAGAGGAGGGAGTGAATACACTACACAAACCAGCCAGCCAGTCAGAGGAGGGAGTGAATACACTACACACACCAGCCAGCCAGTCAGAGGAGGGAGTGAATACACTACACAAACCAGCCAATCAGAGGAGAGAGTGAATACACTACACACACCAGCCAGCCAGTCAGAGGAGGGAGTGAATACACTACACACACCAGCCAGCCAGCCAGAGGAGGGAGTGAATACACTACACACACCAGCCAGTCACTCAGAGGATGGAGTGAATACGCTACACATACCAGCCAGTCAGAGGAGGGAGTGAATACGCTACACACACCAGCCAGTCAGTCAGAGGAGGGAGTTAATACACTACACACACCAGCCAGTCAGAGGAGGGAGTGAATACACTACACACACCAGCCAGCCAGTCAGAGGAGGGAGTGAATACACTACACACACCAGCCAGCCAGTCAGAGGAGGGAGTGAATACACTACACACACCAGCCAGTCAGCCAGTCAGGGGAGGGAGTGAATACACTACACACACAAGCCAGCCAGAGGAGGGAGTGAGTACACTACACACACCAGCCAGTCAGCCAGAGGAGGGAGAGAATACACTACACATACCAGCCAGTCAGAGGAGGGAGTGAATACACTACACACACCAGCCAGCCAGCCAGTCAGAGGAGGGAGTGAATACAATACACACACCAGCCAGCCAGCCAGTCAGAGGAGGGAGTGAATACACTACACACACCTGCCAGCCAGTCAGAGGAGGGAGTGAATACAATACACACACCAGCCAGTCAGTCAGAGGAGGGAGTGAATACACTACACACACCAGCCAGTCAGAGGAGGGAGTGAAAACACTACACACACCAGCCAGCCAGTCAGAGGAGGGAGTGAATACACTACACACACCAGCCAGTCAGTCAGAGGGGGGAGTGAATACACTACACACACCAGCCAGCCAGCTAGAGGAGGGAGTGAATACACTACAGACACCAGCCAGCCAGTCAGAGGAGGGAGTGAATACACTACACACACCAGCCAGCCAGTCAGAGGAGGGAGTGAATACACTACACACACCAGCCAGCGAGTAAGAGGAGGGAGTGAATACACTACACACACCTGCCAGCCAGTAAGATGAGGGAGTGAATACACTACACACACCAGCCAGTCCGAGGACGGAGTGAATACACTACACACACCAGCCAGCCAGAGGAGGGAGTGAATACACTACACACACCAGCCAGCCAGTCAGAGGAGGGAGTGAATACACTACACACACCAGCCAGCCAGAGGAGGGAGTGAGTACACTACACACACCAGCCAGCCAGTCAGAGGAGGGAGTGAATACACTACACACACCAGCCAGCCAGTAAGAGGAGGGAGTGAATACACTACACACACCTGCCAGCATGTAAGATGAGGGAGTGAATACACTACAGAAACCAGCCAGTCAGAGGACGGAGTGAATACACTACACACACCAGCCAGCCAGAGGAGGGAGTGAATACACTACACACACCAGCCAGTCAGTCAGAGGAGGGAGTGAATACACTACACACACCAGCCAGCCAGTCAGAGGAGGGAGTGAATACACTACACACACCAGCCAGCCAGTCAGAGGAGGGAGTGAATACACTACACACACCAGCCAGCCAGCCAGTCAGAGGAGGGAGTGAATACACTACACACACCAGCCAGTCAGTCAGAGGAGGGAGTGAATACACTACACACACCAGCCAGTCAGAGGAGGGAGTGAATACACTACAGAAACCAGCCAGCCAGTCAGAGGAGGGAGTGAATACACTACACACACCAGTCAGCCAGTCAGAGGAGGGAGTGAATACACTACACACACCAGCCAGCCAATCAGAGGAGGGAGTGAATACACTACACACACCAGCCAGTCAGTCAGAGGAGGGAGTGAATACACTGCACACACCAGCCAGCCAGTCAGAGGAGGGAGTGAATACACTACACACACCAGCCAGCCAGTCAGAGGGAGTGAATACACTACACACACCAGCCAGCCAGCTAGAGGAGGGAGTGAATACACTACAGACACCAGCCAGCCAGTCAGAGGAGGGAGTGAATACACTACACACACCAGCCAGCCAGTCAGAGGAGGGAGTGAATACACTACACACACCAGCCAGCGAGTAAGAGGAGGGAGTGAATACACTACACACACCAGCCAGCCAGTAAGAGGAGGGAGTGAATACACTACACACACCAGCCAGTCCGAGGAGGGAGTGAATACACTACACACACCAGCCAGTCAGAGGATTGAGTGAATACACTACACACACCAGCCAGCCAGAGGAGGGAGTGAATACACTACACACACCAGCCAGTCAGAGGGGGGAGTGAATACACTACACACACCAGCCAGCCAGCCAGTCAGAGGAGGTTAGTGAATACACTAAACACACCAGTCAGCCAGAGGAGGGAGAGAATACACTACACATACCAGCCAGTCAGAGGAGGGAGTGAATACACTACACACACCAGCCAGCCAGCCAGTCAGAGGAGGGAGTGAATACAATACACACACCAGCCAGCCAGCCAGTCAGAGGAGGGAGTGAATACACTACACACACCTGCCAGCCAGTCAGAGGAGGGAGTGAATACAATACACACACCAGCCAGTCAGTCAGAGGAGGGAGTGAATACACTACACACACCAGCCAGCCAGTCAGAGGAGGGAGTGAATACACTACACACACCAGCCAGTCAGTCAGAGGAGGGAGGGAATACACTACACACACCAGCCAGTCAGTCAGAGGAGGGAGTGAATACACTACACACACCAGCCAGTCAGTCAGAGGGGGGAGTGAATACACTACACACACCAGCCAGCCAGTCAGAGGAGGGAGTGAATACACTACACACACCAGCCAGTCAGAGGAGGGAGTGAATACACTACACACACCAGCAAGCCAGAGGAGGGATTGAGTACACTACACACACCAGCCAGCCAGTCAGAGGAGGGAGTGAATACACTACACACACCAGCCAGCCAGTAAGAGGAGGGAGTGAATACACTACACACACCTGCCAGCATGTAAGATGAGGGAGTGAATACACTACACACACCAGCCAGTCAGTCAGAGGAGGGAGTGAATACACTACACACACCAGCCAGCCAGTCAGAGGAGGGAGTGAATACACTACACACACCAGCCAGCCAGTCAGAGGACGGAGTGAATACACTACACACACCAGCCAGTAAGTCAGAGGAGGGAGTGAATACACTACACACACCAGCCAGAGGAGGGAGTGAATACACTACACAAACCAGCCAGCCAGTCAGAGGAGGGAGTGAATACACTACACACACCAGCCAGCCAGTCAGAGGAGGGAGTGAATACACTACACAAACCAGCCAGTCAGAGGAGGGAGTGAATACACTACACACACCAGCCAGCCAGTCAGAGGAGGGAGTGAATACACTACACACACCAGCCAGCCAGTCAGAGGAGGGAGTGAATACACTACACACACCAGCCAGCCAGTCAGAGGAGGGAGTGAATACACTACACACACCAGCCAGCCAGCCAGAGGAGGGAGTGAATACACTACACACACCAGCCAGTCACTCAGAGGATGGAGTGAATACGCTACACATACCAGCCAGTCAGAGGAGGGAGTGAATACGCTACACACACCAGCCAGTCAGTCAGAGGAGGGAGTTAATACACTACACACACCAGCCAGTCAGAGGAGGGAGTGAATACACTACACACACCAGCCAGCCAGTCAGAGGAGGGAGTGAATACACTACACACACCAGCCAGCCAGTCAGAGGAGGGAGTGAATACACTACACACACCAGCCAGTCACCAGTCAGGGGAGGGAGTGAATACACTACACACACAAGCCAGCCAGAGGAGGGAGTGAGTACACTACACACACCAGCCAGTCAGCCAGAGGAGGGAGAGAATACACTACACATACCAGCCAGTCAGAGAAGGGAGTGAATACACTACACACACCAGCCAGCCAGCCAGTCAGAGGAGGGAGTGAATACAATACACACACCAGCCAGCCAGCCAGTCAGAGGAGGGAGTGAATACACTACACACACCTGCCAGCCAGTCAGAGGAGGGAGTGAATACAATACACACACCAGCCAGTCAGTCAGAGGAGGGAGTGAATACACTACACACACCAGCCAGTCAGAGGAGGGAGTGAAAACACTACACACACCAGCCAGCCAGTCAGAGGAGGGAGTGAATACACTACACACACCAGCCAGTCAGTCAGAGGGGGGAGTGAATACACTACACACACCAGCCAGCCAGTCAGAGGAGGGAGTGAATACACTACACACACTAGCCAGTCAGAGGAGGGAGTGAATACACTACACACACCAGCCAGCCAGAGGAGGGAGTGAGTACACTACACACACCAGCCAGCCAGTCAGAGGAGGGAGTGAATACACTACACACACCAGCCAGCCAGTAAGAGGAGGGAGTGAATACACTACACACACCTGCCACCATGTAAGATGAGGGAGTGAATACACTACACACACCAGCCAGTCAGTCAGAGGAGGGAGTGAATACACTACACACACCAGCCAGCCAGTCAGAGGAGGGAGTGAATACACTACACACACCAGCCAGCCAGTCAGAGGACGGAGTGAATACACTACACACACCAGCCAGTCAGTCAGAGGAGGGAGTGAATACACTACACACACCAGCCAGAGGAGGGAGAGAATACACTACACAAACCAGCCAGCCAGTCAGAGGAGGGAGTGAATACACTACACACACCAGCCAGCCAGTCAGAGGAGGGAGTGAATACACTACACAAACCAGCCAGTCAGAGGAGGGAGTGAATACACTACACACACCAGCCAGCCAGTCAGAGGAGGGAGTGAATACACTACACACACCAGCCAGCCAGCCAGAGGAGGGAGTGAATACACTACACACACCAGCCAGCCAGTCAGAGGAGGGAGTGAATACACTACACACACCAGCCAGCCAGCCAGAGGATGGAGTGAATACACTACACACACCAGCCAGTCACTCAGAGGATGGAGTGAATACGCTACACATACCAGCCAGTCAGAGGAGGGAGTGAATACACTACACACACCAGCCAGTCAGTCAGAGGAGGGAGTTAATACACTACACACACCAGCTAGTCAGAGGAGGGAGTGAATACACTACACACACCAGCCTGCCAGTCAGAGGAGGGAGTGAATACACTACACACACCAGCCAGCCAGTCAGAGGAGGGAGTGAATACACTACACACACCAGCCAGCCAGTCAGAGGAGCGAGTGAATACACTACACACACCAGCCAGCCAGTCAGAGGAGGGAGTGAATACACTACACACACCAGCCAGTCAGCCAGTCAGGGGAGGGAGTGAATACACTACACACACAAGCCAGCCAGTCAGAGGAGGGAGTGAATACACTCCACACACCAGCCAGCCAGTCAGAGGAGGGAGTGAATACACTACACACACCAGCCAGTCAGTCAGAGGAGGGAGTGAATACACTACACACACCAGCCAGCCAGCCAGAGGAGGGAGTGAATACACTACACACACCAGCCAGTCAGAGGAGGGAGTGAATACACTACACACACCAGCCAACCAGTCAGAGGAGGGAGTGAGAACACTACACACACCAGCCAGCCAGTCAGAGGAGGGAGTGAAAACACTACACACACCAGCCAGTCAGAGGAGGGAGTGAATACACTACACACACCAGCCAGTCAGAGGAGGCAGTGAATACACTACACACACCAGCCAGCCAGAGGAGGGAGTGAGTACACTACACACACCAGCCAGCCAGTCAGAGGAGGGAGTGAATACACTACACACACCAGCCAGTCAGTCAGAGGAGGGAGTGAATACACTACAGACACCAGCCAGCCAGTCAGAGGAGGGAGTGAATACACTACACACACCAGCCAGCCAGTAAGAGGAGGGAGTGAATACACTACACACACCTGCCAGCATGTAAGATGAGGGAGTGAATACACTACACACACCAGCCAGTCAGAGGAGGGAGTGAATACACTACAAACACCAGCCAGCCAGAGGAGGGAGTGAATACACTACACACACCAGCCAGTCAGTCAGAGGAGGGAGTGAATACACTACACACACCAGCCAGCCAGTCAGAGGAGGGAGTGAATACACTACACACACCAGCCAGCCAGTCAGAGGAGGGAGTGAATACACTACACACACCAGCCAGTCAGAGGAGGGAGTGAATACACTACACACACCAGCCAGTCAGTCAGAGGAGGGAGTGAATACACTACACACACCAGCCAGTCAGAGGAGAGAGTGAATACACTACACAAACCGGCCAGCCAGTCAGAGGAGGGAGTGAATACACTACACACACCAGCCAGCCAGTCAGAGGAGGGAGTGAATACACTACACAAACCAGCCAGTCAGAGGAGGGAGTGAATACACTACACACACCAGGCAGCCATCCAGAGGAGGGAGTGAATACACTTCACACACCAGTCAGTCAGAGGAGGGAGTGAATACACTACACACACCAGCCAGCCAGCCAGAGGAGGGAGTGAATACACTACACACACCAGCCAGCCGGTCAGAGGAGGGAGTGAATACACTACACACACCAGCCAGCCAGCCAGAGGAGGGAGTGAATACACTACACACACCAGCCTGTCAGTCAGAGGATGGAGTGAATACGCTACACACACCAGCCAACCAGTCAGAGGAGGGAGTGAGAACACTACACACACCAGCCAGCCAGTCAGAGGAGGGAGTGAAAACACTACACACACCAGCCAGTCAGAGGAGGGAGTGAATACACTACACACACCAGCCAGTCAGAGGAGGCAGTGAATACACTACAGACACCAGCCAGCCAGAGGAGGGAGTGAATACACTACACACACCAGCCAGCCAGTCAGAGGAGGGAGTGAATACACTACACACACCAGCCAGTCAGAGGAGGGAGTGAATACACTACACACACCAGCCAGCCAGTCAGAGGAGGGAGTGAATACACTACACACACCAGCCAGCCAGTCAGAGGAGGGAGTGAATACACTACACACACCAGCCAGCCAGTCAGAGGAGCGAGTGAATACACTACACACACCAGCCAGCCAGTCAGAGGAGGGAGTGAATACACTACACACACCAGTCAGTCAGCCAGTCAGGGGAGGGAGTGAATACACTACACACACAAGCCAGCCAGTCAGAGGAGGGAGTGAATACACTCCACACACCTGCCAGCCAGTCATAGGAGGGAGTGAATACACTACACACAACAGCCAGTCAGTCAGAGGATGGAGTGAATACACTACACACACCAGCCAGCCAGCCAGAGGAGGGAGTGAATACACTACACACACCAGCCAGTCAGAGGAGGGAGTGAATACACTACACACACCAGCCAACCAGTCAGAGGAGGGAGTGAGAACACTACACACACCAGCCAGTCAGAGGAGGGAGTGAAAACACTACACACACCAGCCAGTCAGAGGAGGGAGTGAATACACTACACACACCAGCCAGTCAGAGGAGGCAGTGAATACACTACACACACCAGCCAGCCAGAGGAGGGAGTGAGTACACTACACACACCAGCCAGCCATTCAGAGGAGGGAGTGAATACACTACACACACCAGCCAGTCAGTCAGAGGAGGGAGTGAATACACTACACACACCAGCCAGCCAGTCAGAGGAGGGAGTGAATACACTACACACACCAGCCAGTCAGTCAGAGGAGGGAGTGAATACACTACACACACCAGCCAGCCAGTCAGAGGAGGGAGTGAATACACTACACACACCAGCCAGTCAGAGGAGGGAGTGAAAAGACTACACACACCAGCCAGCCAGTCAGAGGAGGGAGTGAATACACTACACACACCAGCCAGTCAGTCAGAGGGGGGAGTGAATACACTACACACACCAGCCAGCCAGTCAGAGGAGGGAGTGAATACACTACACACACCAGCCAGTCAGAGGAGGGAGTGAATACACTACACACACCAGCCAGCCAGAGGAGGGAGTGAGTACACTACACACACCAGCCAGCCAGTCAGAGGAGGGAGTGAATACACTACACACACCAGCCAGCCAGTAAGAGGAGGGAGTGAATACACTACACACACCTGCCAGCATGTAAGATGAGGGAGTGAATACACTACACACACCAGCCAGTCAGTCAGAGGAGGGAGTGAATACACTACACACACAAGCCAGCCAGTCAGAGGAGGGAGTGAATACAGTACACACACCAGCCAGCCAGTCAGAGGACGGAGTGAATACACTACACACACCAGCCAGTCAGTCAGAGGAGGGAGTGAATACACTACACACACCAGCCAGAGGAGGGAGTGAATACACTACACAAACCAGCCAGTCAGTCAGAGGAGGGAGTGAATACACTACACACACCAGCTAGCCAGCCAGAGGAGGGAGTGAATACGCTACACATACCAGCCAGTCAGAGGAGGGAGTGAATACACTACACACACCAGCCAGTCAGAGGAGGGAGTGAATACACTACACACACCAGCCTGCCAGTCAGAGGAGGGAGTGAATACACTACACACACCAGCCAGCCAGTCAGAGGAGGGAGTGAATACACTACACACACCAGCCAGCCAGTCAGAGGAGGGAGTGAATACACTACACACACCAGCCAGCCAGTCAGAGGAGCGAGTGAATACACTACACACACCAGCCAGCCAGTCAGAGGAGGGAGTGAATACACTACACACACCAGCCAGTCAGCCAGTCAGGGGAGGGAGTGAATACACTACACACACAAGCCAGCCAGTCAGAGGAGGGAGTGAATACACTACACACACCAGCAAGCCAGAGGAGGGATTGAGTACACTACACACACCAGCCAGCCAGTCAGAGGAGGGAGTGAATACACTACACACACCAGCCAGCCAGTAAGAGGAGGGAGTGAATACACTACACACACCTGCCAGCATGTAAGATGAGGGAGTGAATACACTACACACACCAGCCAGTCAGTCAGAGGCGGGAGTGAATACACTACACACACCAGCCAGCCAGTCAGAGGAGGGAGTGAATATACTACACACACCAGCCAGCCAGTCAGAGGACGGAGTGAATACACTACACACACCAGCCAGTAAGTCAGAGGAGGGAGTGAATACACTACACACACCAGCCATCAGAGGAGGGAGTGAATACACTACACAAACCAGCCAGCCAGTCAGAGGAGGGAGTGAATACACTACACACACCAGCCAGCCAGTCAGAGGAGGGAGTGAATACACTACACAAACCAGCCAGTCAGAGGAGGGAGTGAATACACTACACACACCAGCCAGCCAGCCAGAGGAGGGAGTGAATACACTACACACACCAGCCAGCCAGTCAGAGGAGGGAGTGAATACACTACACACACCAGCCAGCCAGCCAGAGGAGGGAGTGAATACACTACACACACCAGCCAGTCAGTCAGAGGATGGAGTGAATACGCTACACATACCAGCCAGTCAGAGGAGGGAGTGAATACGCTACACACACCAGCCAGTCAGTCAGAGGAGGGAGTGAATACACTACACACACCAGCCAGTCAGAGGAGGGAGTGAATACACTACACACACCAGCCAGCCAGTCAGAGGAGGGAGTGAATACACTACACACACCAGCCAGCCAGCCAGAGGAGGGAGTGAATACACTACACACACCAGCCAGCCAGTCAGAGGAGGGAGTGAATACACTACACACACCAGCCAGTCAGAGGAGGGAGTGAATACACTACACACACCAGCCAGCCAGTCAGAGGAGGGAGTGAATACACTACACAAACCAGCCAGTCAGAGGAGGGAGTGAAAACACTACACACACCAGCCAGTCAGAGGAGGGAGTGAATACACTACACACACCAGCCAGTCAGAGGAGGCAGTGAATACACTACACACACCAGCCAGCCAGAGGAGGGAGTGAGTACACTACACACACCAGCCAGCCAGTCAGAGGAGGGAGTGAATACACTACACACACCAGCCAGTCAGTCAGAGGAGGGAGTGAATACACTACACACACCAGCCAGCCAGTCAGAGGAGGGAGTGAATACACTACACACACCAGCCAGTCAGTCAGAGGAGGGAGGGAATACACTACACACACCAGCCAGTCAGTCAGAGGAGGGAGTGAATACACTACACACACCAGCCAGTCAGAGGAGGGAGTGAAAAGACTACACACACCAGCCAGCCAGTCAGAGGAGGGAGTGAATACACTACACACACCAGCCAGTCAGTCAGAGGGGGGAGTGAATACACTACACACACCAGCCAGCCAGTCAGAGGAGGGAGTGAATACACTACACACACCAGCCAGTCAGAGGAGGGAGTGAATACACTACACACACCAGCCAGTCAGAGGAGGGAGTGAGTACACTACACACACCAGCCAGCCAGTCAGAGGAGGGAGTGAATACACTACACACACCAGCCAGCCAGTAAGAGGAGGGAGTGAATACACTACACACACCTGCCAGCATGTAAGAGGAGGGAGTGAATACACTACACACACCAGCCAGTCAGTCAGAGGAGGGAGTGAATACACTACACACACCAGCCAGCCAGTCAGAGGAGGGAGTGAATACAGTACACACACCAGCCAGCCAGTCAGAGGACGGAGTGAATACACTACACACACCAGCCAGTCAGTCAGAGGAGGGAGTGAATACACTACACACACCAGCTCAGAGGAGGGAGTGAATACACTACACACACCAGCCAGTCAGTCAGAGGAGGGAGTGAATACACTACACACACCAGCTAGCCAGTCAGAGGAGGGAGTGAATACGCTACACATACCAGCCAGTCAGAGGAGGGAGTGAATACACTACACACACCAGCCAGTCAGAGGAGGGAGTGAATACACTACACACACCAGCCTGCCAGTCAGAGGAGGGAGTGAATACACTACACACACCAGCCAGCCAGTCAGAGGAGGGAGTGAATACACTACACACACCAGCCAGCCAGTCAGAGGAGGGAGTGAATACACTACACACACCAGCCAGCCAGTCAGAGGAGGGAGTGAATACACTACACACACCAGCCAGCCAGTCAGAGGAGCGAGTGAATACACTACACACACCAGCCAGCCAGTCAGAGGAGGGAGTGAATACACTACACACACCAGCCAGGCAGCCAGTCAGGGGAGGGAGTGAAGACACTACACACACCAGCCAGCCAGTCAGAGGAGGGAGTGAATACACTACACACACCAGCAAGCCAGAGGAGGGATTGAGTACACTACACACACCAGCCAGCCAGTCAGAGGAGGGAGTGAATACACTACACACACCAGCCAGCCAGTAAGAGGAGGGAGTGAATACACTACACACACCAGCCAGCATGTAAGATGAGGGAGTGAATACACTACACACACCAGCCAGTCAGTCAGAGGAGGGAGTGAATACACTACACACACCAGCCAGCCAGTCAGAGGAGGGAGTGAATATACTACACACACCAGCCAGCCAGTCAGAGGACGGAGTGAATACACTACACACACCAGCCAGTAAGTCAGAGGAGGGAGTGAATACACTACACACACCAGCCAGAGGAGGGAGTGAATACACTACACAAACCAGCCAGCCAGTCAGAGGAGGGAGTGAATACACTACACACACCAGCCAGCCAGTCAGAGGAGGGAGTGAATACACTACACAAACCAGCCAGTCAGAGGAGGGAGTGAATACACTACACACACCAGCCAGCCAGCCAGAGGAGGGAGTGAATACACTACACACACCAGCCAGCCAGTCAGAGGAGGGAGTGAATACACTACACACACCAGCCAGCCAGCCAGAGGAGGGAGTGAATACACTACACACACCAGCCAGTCACTCAGAGGATGGAGTGAATACGCTACACACACCAGCCAGTCAGAGGAGGGAGTGAATACACTACACACACCAGCCAGTCAGTCAGAGGAGGGAGTGAATACACTACACACACCAGCCAGTCAGAGGAGGGAGTGAATACACTACACACACCAGCCAGCCAGTCAGAGGAGGGAGTGAATACACTACACACACCAGCCAGCCAGTCAGAGGAGGGAGTGAATACACTACACACACCAGCCAGCCAGTCAGAGGAGGGAGTGAATACACTACACACACCAGCCAGCCAGTCAGAGGAGGGAGTGAATACACTACACACACCAGCCAGCCAGTCAGAGGAGGGAGTGAATACACTACACACACCAGCCAGCCAGTCAGAGGAGGGAGTGAATACACTACACACACCAGCCAGTCAGCCAGTCAGAGGAGGGAGTGAATACACTACACACACAAGCCAGCCAGAGGAGGGAGTGAGTACACTACACACACCAGCCAGTCAGTCAGAGGAGGGAGAGAATACACTACACACACCAGCCAGTCAGAGAAGGGAGTGAATACACTACACACACTAGCCAGCCAGCCAGTCAGAGGAGGGAGTGAATACAATACACACACCAGCCAGCCAGCCAGTCAGAGGAGGGAGTGAATACACTACACACACCTGCCAGCCAGTCAGAGGAGGGAGTGAATACAATACACACACCAGCCAGTCAGTCAGAGGAGGGAGTGAATACACTACACACACCAGCCAGTCAGAGGAGGGAGTGAAAACACTACACACACCAGCCAGCCAGTCAGAGGAGGGAGTGAATACACTACACACACCAGCCAGTCAGAGGAGGGAGTGAATACACTACACACACCAGCCAGCCAGAGGAGGGAGTGAGTACACTACACACACCAGCCAGCCAGTCAGAGGAGGGAGTGAATACACTACACACACCAGCCAGCCAGTCAGAGGAGGGAGTGAATACACTACACACACCAGCCAGCAGTAAGATGAGGGAGTGAATACACTACACACACCAGCCAGTCAGTCAGAGGAGGGAGTGAATACACTACACACACCAGCCAGCCAGTCAGAGGAGGGAGTGAATACAGTACACACACCAGCCAGCCAGTCAGAGGACGGAGTGAATACACTACACACACCAGCCAGTCAGTCAGAGGAGGGAGTGAATACACTACACACACCAGCCAGAGGAGGGAGTGAATACACTACACACACCAGCCAGTCAGTCAGAGGAGGGAGTGAATACACTACACACACCAGCTAGCCAGCCAGAGGAGGGAGTGAATACACTACACACACCAGCCAGTCAGAGGAGGGAGTGAATACACTACACACACCAGCCTGCCAGTCAGAGGAGGGAGTGAATACACTACACACACCAGCCAGCCAGTCAGAGGAGGGAGTGAATACACTACACACACCAGCCAGCCAGTCAGAAGAGGGAGTGAATACACTACACACACCAGCCAGCCAGTCAGAGGAGGGAGTGAATACACTACACACACCAGCCAGCCAGTCAGAGGAGCGAGTGAATACACTACACACACCAGCCAGCCAGTCAGAGGAGGGAGTGAATACACTACACACACCAGCCAGTCAGCCAGTCAGGGGAGGGAGTGAATACACTACACACACAAGCCAGCCAGTCAGAGGAGGGAGTGAATACACTACACACACCAGCCAGTCAGAGGAGGGATTGAGTACACTACACACACCAGCCAGCCAGTCAGAGGAGGGAGTGAATACACTACACACACCAGCCAGCCAGTAAGAGGAGGGAGTGAATACACTACACACACCTGCCAGCATGTAAGATGAGGGAGTGAATACACTACACACACCAGCCAGTCAGTCAGAGGAGGGAGTGAATACACTACACACACCAGCCAGCCAGTCAGAGGAGGGAGTGAATACACTACACACACCAGCCAGCCAGTCAGAGGAGGGAGTGAATACACTACACACACCAGCCAGTAAGTCAGAGGAGGGAGTGAATACACTACACACACCAGCAGCAGAGGAGGGAGTGAATACACTACACAAACCAGCCAGCCAGTCAGAGGAGGGAGTGAATACACTACACACACCAGCCAGCCAGTCAGAGGAGGGAGTGAATACACTACACAAACCAGCCAGTCAGAGGAGGGAGTGAATACACTACACACACCAGCCAGCCAGTCAGAGGAGGGAGTGAATACACTACACACACCAGCCAGCCAGTCAGAGGAGGGAGTGAATACACTACACACACCAGCCAGCCAGTCAGAGGAGGGAGTGAATACACTACACACACCAGCCAGTCATCAGAGGATGGAGTGAATACGCTACACATACCAGCCAGTCAGAGGAGGGAGTGAATACGCTACACACACCAGCCAGTCAGTCAGAGGAGGGAGTTAATACACTACACACACCAGCCAGTCAGAGGAGGGAGTGAATACACTACACACACCAGCCAGCCAGTCAGAGGAGGGAGTGAATACACTACACACACCAGCCAGCCAGTCAGAGGAGGGAGTGAATACACTACACACACCAGCCAGCCAGTCAGAGGAGGGAGTGAATACACTACACACACCAGCCAGCCAGTCAGAGGAGGGAGTGAATACACTACACACACCAGCCAGCCAGTCAGAGGAGCGAGTGAATACACTACACACACCAGCCAGCCAGTCAGAGGAGGGAGTGAATACACTACACACACCAGCCAGTCAGCCAGTCAGGGGAGGGAGTGAATACACTACACACACAAGCCAGCCAGAGGAGGGAGTGAGTACACTACACACACCAGCCAGTCAGCCAGAGGAGGGAGAGAATACACTACACATACCAGCCAGTCAGAGGAGGGAGTGAATACACTACACACAGCCAGCCAGCCAGTCAGAGGAGGGAGTGAATACAATACACACACCAGCCAGCCAGCCAGTCAGAGGAGGGAGTGAATACACTACACACACCAGCCAGCCAGTCAGAGGAGGGAGTGAATACAATACACACACCAGCCAGCCAGTCAGAGGAGGGAGTGAATACACTACACACACCAGCCAGTCAGAGGAGGGAGTGAATACACTACACACACCAGCCAGCCAGTCAGAGGAGGGAGTGAATACACTACACACACCAGCCAGTCAGAGGAGGGAGTGAATACACTACACACACCAGCCAGTCAGAGGAGGGAGTGAGTACACTACACACACCAGCCAGCCAGTCAGAGGAGGGAGTGAATACACTACACACACCAGCCAGCCAGTCAGAGGAGGGAGTGAATACACTACACACACCAGCCAGCATGTAAGATGAGGGAGTGAATACACTACACACACCAGCCAGTCAGTCAGAGGAGGGAGTGAATACACTACACACACCAGCCAGCCAGTCAGAGGAGGGAGTGAATACAGTACACACACCAGCCTTCCAGTCAGAGGACGGAGTGAATACACTACACACACCAGCCAGCCAGTCAGAGGAGGGAGTGAATACACTACACACACCAGCCAGCAGAGGAGGGAGTGAATACACTACACACACCAGCCAGTCAGTCAGAGGAGGGAGTGAATACACTACACACACCAGCTAGCCAGCCAGAGGAGGGAGTGAATACGCTACACATACCAGCCAGTCAGAGGAGGGAGTGAATACACTACACACACCAGCCAGTCAGAGGAGGGAGTGAATACACTACACACACCAGCCAGCCAGTCAGAGGAGGGAGTGAATACACTACACACACCAGCCAGCCAGTCAGAGGAGGGAGTGAATACACTACACACACCAGCCAGCCAGTCAGAGGAGGGAGTGAATACACTACACACACCAGCCAGCCAGTCAGAGGAGGGAGTGAATACACTACACACACCAGCCAGCCAGTCAGAGGAGGGAGTGAATACACTACACACACCAGCCAGCCAGTCAGAGGAGGGAGTGAATACACTACACACACCAGCATCAGCCAGTCAGAGGAGGGAGTGAATACACTACACACACAAGCCAGCCAGTCAGAGGAGGGAGTGAATACACTACACACACCAGCCAGCCAGAGGAGGGAGTGAGTACACTACACACACCAGCCAGCCAGTCAGAGGAGGGAGTGAATACACTACACACACCAGCCAGCCAGTCAGAGGAGGGAGTGAATACACTACACACACCAGCCAGCAGTAAGAGGAGGGAGTGAATACACTACACACACCAGCCAGTCAGTCAGAGGAGGGAGTGAATACACTACACACACCAGCCAGCCAGTCAGAGGAGGGAGTGAATACACTACACACACCAGCCAGCCAGTCAGAGGACGGAGTGAATACACTACACACACCAGCCAGTAAGTCAGAGGAGGGAGTGAATACACTACACACACCAGCCAGCAGGAGGGAGTGAATACACTACACAAACCAGCCAGCCAGTCAGAGGAGGGAGTGAATACACTACACACACCAGCCAGCCAGTCAGAGGAGGGAGTGAATACACTACACAAACCAGCCAATCAGAGGAGGGAGTGAATACACTACACACACCAGCCAGCCAGCCAGAGGAGGGAGTGAATACACTACACACACCAGCCAGCCAGTCAGAGGAGGGAGTGAATACACTACACACACCAGCCAGCCAGCCAGAGGAGGGAGTGAATACACTACACACACCAGCCAGTCACTCAGAGGATGGAGTGAATACGCTACACATACCAGCCAGTCAGAGGAGGGAGTGAATACGCTACACACACCAGCCAGTCAGTCAGAGGAGGGAGTTAATACACTACACACACCAGCCAGTCAGAGGAGGGAGTGAATACACTACACACACCAGCCTGCCAGTCAGAGGAGGGAGTGAATACACTACACACACCAGCCAGCCACTCAGAGGAGGGAGTGAATACACTACACACACCAGCCAGCCAGTCAGAGGAGGGAGTGAATACACTACACACACCAGCCAGCCAGTCAGAGGAGGGAGTGAATACACTACACACACCAGCCAGCCAGTCAGAGGAGGGAGTGAATACACTACACACACCAGCCAGCCAGTCAGAGGAGGGAGTGAATACACTACACACACCAGCCAGTCAGCCAGTCAGAGGAGGGAGTGAATACACTACACACACCAAGCCAGTCAGAGGAGGGAGTGAGTACACTACACACACCAGCCAGTCAGCCAGAGGAGGGAGAGAATACACTACACACACCAGCCAGTCAGAGAGGGGAGTGAATACACTACACACCAGCCAGCCAGCCAGTCAGAGGAGGGAGTGAATACAATACACACACCAGCCAGCCAGCCAGTCAGAGGAGGGAGTGAATACACTACACACACCAGCCAGCCAGTCAGAGGAGGGAGTGAATACAATACACACACCAGCCAGTCAGTCAGAGGAGGGAGTGAATACACTACACACACCAGCCAGTCAGAGGAGGGAGTGAAAACACTACACACACCAGCCAGCCAGTCAGAGGAGGGAGTGAATACACTACACACACCAGCCAGTCAGTCAGAGGGGGAGTGAATACACTACACACACCAGCCAGCCAGTCAGAGGAGGGAGTGAATACACTACACACACTAGCCAGTCAGAGGAGGGAGTGAATACACTACACACACCAGCCAGCCAGAGGAGGGAGTGAGTACACTACACACACCAGCCAGCCAGTCAGAGGAGGGAGTGAATACACTACACACACCAGCCAGCCAGTAAGAGGAGGGAGTGAATACACTACACACACCTGCCAGCATGTAAGATGAGGGAGTGAATACACTACACACACCAGCCAGCCAGTCAGAGGACGGAGTGAATACACTACACACACCAGCCAGTCAGTCAGAGGAGGGAGTGAATACACTACACACAGCCAGCAGTCAGAGGAGGGAGTGAATACACTACACAAACCAGCCAGCCAGTCAGAGGAGGGAGTGAATACACTACACACACCAGCCAGCCAGTCAGAGGAGGGAGTGAATACACTACACAAACCAGCCAGTCAGAGGAGGGAGTGAATACACTACACACACCAGCCAGCCAGTCAGAGGAGGGAGTGAATACACTACACACACCAGCCAGCCAGTCAGAGGAGGGAGTGAATACACTACACACACCAGCCAGCCAGTCAGAGGAGGGAGTGAATACACTACACACACCAGCCAGCCAGCCAGAGGAGGGAGTGAATACACTACACACACCAGCCAGTCAGTCAGAGGATGGAGTGAATACGCTACACACACCAGCCAGTCAGAGGAGGGAGTGAATACACTACACACACCAGCCAGTCAGTCAGAGGAGGGAGTTAATACACTACACACACCAGCCAGTCAGAGGAGGGAGTGAATACACTACACACACCAGCCAGCCAGTCAGAGGAGGGAGTGAATACACTACACACACCAGCCAGCCTGTCAGAGGAGGGAGTGAATACACTACACACACCAGCCAGCCAGTCAGAGGAGCGAGTGAATACACTACACACACCAGCCAGCCAGTCAGAGGAGGGAGTGAATACACTACACACACCAGCCAGTCAGCCAGTCAGGGGAGGGAGTGAATACACTACACACACAAGCCAGCCAGTCAGAGGAGGGAGTGAATACACTACACACACCAGCCAGCCAGTCAGAGGAGGGAGTGAATACACTACACACAACAGCCAGTCAGTCAGAGGAGGGAGTGAATACACTACACACACCAGCCAGCCAGCCAGAGGAGGGAGTGAATACACTACACACACCAGCCAGTCAGAGGAGGGAGTGAATACACTACACACACCAGCCAGCCAGTCAGAGGAGGGAGTGAGTACACTACACACACCAGCCAGCCAGTCAGAGGAGGGAGTGAATACACTACACACACCAGCCAGTCAGAGGAGGGAGTGAATACACTACACACACCAGCCAGTCAGAGGAGGCAGTGAATACACTACACACACCAGCCAGCCAGAAGAGGGAGTGAGTACACTACACACACCAGCCAGCCAGTCAGAGGAGGGAGTGAATACACTACACACACCAGCCAGCCAGTCAGAGGAGGGAGTGAATACACTACACACACCTGCCAGCATGTAAGATGAGGGAGTGAATACACTACACACACCAGCCAGTCAGAGGAGGGAGTGAATACACTACACACACCAGCCAGTCAGAGGAGGGAGTGAATACACTACACACACCAGCCAGTCAGTCAGAGGAGGGAGTGAATACACTACACACACCAGCCAGCCAGTCAGAGGAGGGAGTGAATACACTACACACACCAGCCAGCCAGTCAGAGGAGGGAGTGAATACACTACACACACCAGCCAGTCACTCAGAGGATGGAGTGAATACGCTACACATACCAGCCAGTCAGAGGAGGGAGTGAATACACTACACACACCAGCCAGCCAGTCAGAGGAGGGAGTGAATACACTACACACACCAGCCAGTCAGAGGAGGGAGTGAATACACTACACACACCAGCCAGCCAGTCAGAGGAGGGAGTGAATACACTACACACACCAGCCAGCCAGTCAGAGGAGGGAGTGAATACACTACACACACCAGCCAGCCAGTCAGAGGAGGGAGTGAATACACTACACACACCAGCCAGCCAGTCAGAGGAGGGAGTGAATACACTACACACACCAGCCAGTCAGCCAGTCAGAGGAGGGAGTGAATACACTACACACACAAGCCAGCCAGTCAGAGGAGGGAGTGAATACACTACACACACCAGCCAGCCAGTCAGAGGAGGGAGTGAATACACTACACACACCAGCCAGCCAGTCAGAGGAGGGAGTGAATACACTACACACACCAGCCAGCCAGTCATAGGAGGGAGTGAATACACTACACACACCAGCCAGTCAGAGGAGGGAGTGAATACACTACACACACCATCCAGCCAGTCAGAGGAGGGAGTGAGTACACTACACACACCAGCCAGCCAGTCAGAGGAGGGAGTGAAAACACTACACACACCAGCCAGTCAGAGGAGGGAGTGAATACACTACACACACCAGCCAGTCAGAGGAGGCAGTGAATACACTACACACACCAGCCAGCCAGAAGAGGGAGTGAGTACACTACACACACCAGCCAGCCAGTCAGAGGAGGGAGTGAATACACTACACACACCAGCCAGCCAGTAAGAGGAGGGAGTGAATACACTACACACACCTGCCAGCATGTAAGATGAGGGAGTGAATACACTACACACACCAGCCAGTCAGAGGAGGGAGTGAATACACTACACACACCAGCCAGCCAGAGGAGGGAGTGAATACACTACACACACCAGCCAGCCAGTCAGAGGAGGGAGTGAATACACTACACACACCAGCCAGCCAGTCAGAGGAGGGAGTGAATACACTACACACAACAGCCAGCCAGTCAGAGGAGGGAGTGAATACACTACACACACCAGCCAGCCAGCCAGAGGAGGGAGTGAATACACTACACACACCAGCCAGTCAGAGTAGGGAGTGAATACACTACACACACCAGCCAACCAGTCAGAGGAGGGAGTGAGAACACTACACACACCAGCCAGCCAGTCAGAGGAGGGAGTGAATACACTACACACAACCAGCCAGTCAGAGGAGGGAGTGAATACACTACACACACCAGCCAGTCAGAGGAGGGAGTGAATACACTACACACACCAGCCAGCCAGAAGAGGGAGTGAGTACACTACACACACCAGCCAGCCAGTCAGAGGAGGGAGTGAATACACTACACACACCAGCCAGCCAGTCAGAGGAGGGAGTGAATACACTACACACACCAGCCAGCCAGTCAGAGGAGGGAGTGAATACACTACACACACCAGCCAGCCAGTAAGAGGAGGGAGTGAATACACTACACACACCGGCCAGCATGTAAGATGAGGGAGTGAATACACTACACACACCAGCCAGTCAGAGGAGGGAGTGAATACACTACACACACCAGCCAGCCAGAGGAGGGAGTGAATACACTACACACACCAGCCAGTCAGTCAGAGGAGGGAGTGAATACACTACACACACCAGCCAGCCAGTCAGAGGAGGGAGTGAATACACTACACACACCAGCCAGCCAGTCAGAGGAGGGAGTGAATACACTACACACACCAGCCAGTCAGAGGAGGGAGTGAATACACTACACACACCAGCCAGTCAGTCAGAGGAGGGAGTGAATACACTACACACACCAGCCAGTCAGAGGAGAGAGTGAATACACTACACAAACCGGCCAGCCAGTCAGAGGAGGGAGTGAATACACTACACACACCAGCCAGCCAGTCAGAGGAGGGAGTGAATACACTACACAAACCAGCCAGTCAGAGGAGGGAGTGAATACACTACACACACCAGCCAGCCAGCCAGAGGAGGGAGTGAATACACTACACACACCAGCCAGTCAGAGGAGGGAGTGAATACACTACACACACCAGCCAGCCAGCCAGAGGAGGGAGTGAATACACTACACACACCAGCCAGCCGGTCAGAGGAGGGAGTGAATACACTACACACACCAGCCAGCCAGCCAGAGGAGGGAGTGAATACACTACACACACCAGCCTGTCAGTCAGAGGATGGAGTGAATACGCTACACACACCAGCCAACCAGTCAGAGGAGGGAGTGAGAACACTACACACACCAGCCAGCCAGTCAGAGGAGGGAGTGAAAACACTACACACACCAGCCAGTCAGAGGAGGGAGTGAATACACTACACACACCAGCCAGTCAGAGGAGGCAGTGAATACACTACAGACACCAGCCAGCCAGAGGAGGGAGTGAGTACACTACACACACCAGCCAGCCAGTCAGAGGAGGGAGTGAATACACTACACACACCAGCCAGTCAGTCAGAGGAGGGAGTGAATACACTACAGACACCAGCCAGCCAGTCAGAGGAGGGAGTGAATACACAACACACACCAGCCAGTCAGAGGAGGGAGTGAATACACTACACACACCAGCCAGCCAGTCAGAGGAGGGAGTGAATACACTACACACACCAGCCAGCCAGTAAGAGGAGGGAGTGAATACACTACACACACCAGCCAGTCAGTCGGAGGAGGGAGTTAATACACTACACACACCAGCCAGTCAGAGGAGGGAGTGAATACACTACACACACCAGCCTGCCAGTCAGAGGAGGGAGTGAATACACTACACACACCAGCCAGCCACTCAGAGGAGGGAGTGAATACACTACACACACCAGCCAGCCAGTCAGAGGAGGGAGTGAATACACTACACACACCAGCCAGCCAGTCAGAGGAGGGAGTGAATACACTACACACACCAGCCAGCCAGTCAGAGGAGCGAGTGAATACACTACACACACCAGCCAGCCAGTCAGAGGAGGGAGTGAATACACTACACACACCAGCCAGTCAGCCAGTCAAGGAGGGAGTGAATACACTACACACACAAGCCAGCCAGTCAGAGGAGGGAGTGAATACACTACACACACCAGCCAGCCAGTCAGAGGAGGGAGTGAATACACTACACACAACAGCCAGTCAGTCAGAGGATGGAGTGAATACACTACACACACCAGCCAGCCAGCCAGAGGAGGGAGTGAATACACTACACACACCAGCCAGTCAGAGGAGGGAGTGAATACACTACACACACCAGCCAGCCAGTCAGAGGAGGGAGTGAGTACACTACACACACCAGCCAGTCAGAGGAGGGAGTGAATACACTACACACACCAGCCAGTCAGAGGAGGGAGTGAATACACTACACACACCAGCCAGTCAGAGGAGGCAGTGAATACACTACACACACCAGCCAGCCAGAGGAGGGAGTGAGTACACTACACACACCAGCCAGCCAGTCAGAGGAGGGAGTGAATACACTACACACACCAGCCAGTCAGTCAGAGGAGGGAGTGAATACACTACACACACCAGCCAGCCAGTCAGAGGAGGGAGTGAATACACTACACACACCAGCCAGCCAGTCAGAGGAGGGAGTGAATACACTACACACACCAGCCAGTCAGTCAGAGGAGGGAGTGAATACACTACACACACCAGCCAGTCAGAGGAGGGAGTGAATACACTACACACACCAGCCAGCCAGTCAGAGGAGGGAGTGAATACACTACACACACCAGCCAGCCAGTCAGAGGGGGGAGTGAATACACTACACACACCAGCCAGCCAGTCAGAGGAGGGAGTGAATACACTACACACACCAGCCAGTCAGAGGAGGGAGTGAATACACTACACACACCAGCCAGCCAGAGGAGGGAGTGAGTACACTACACACACCAGCCAGCCAGTCAGAGGAGGGAGTGAATACACTACACACACCAGCCAGCCAGTAAGAGGAGGGAGTGAATACACTACACACACCTGCCAGCAGTAAGATGAGGGAGTGAATACACTACACACACCAGCCAGTCAGTCAGAGGAGGGAGTGAATACACTACACACACCAGCCAGCCAGTCAGAGGAGGGAGTGAATACAGTACACACACCAGCCAGCCAGTCAGAGGACGGAGTGAATACACTACACACACCAGCCAGTCAGTCAGAGGAGGGAGTGAATACACTACACACACCAGCCAGAGGAGGGAGTGAATACACTACACAAACCAGCCAGTCAGTCAGAGGAGGGAGTGAATACACTACACACACCAGCTAGCCAGCCAGAGGAGGGAGTGAATACGCTACACATACCAGCCAGTCAGAGGAGGGAGTGAATACACTACACACACCAGCCAGTCAGTCAGAGGATGGAGTTAATCCACTACACACACCAGCCAGTCAGAGGAGGGAGTGAATACACTACACACACCAGCCTGCCAGTCAGAGGAGGGAGTGAATACACTACACACACCAGCCAGCCAGTCAGAGGAGGGAGTGAATACACTACACACACCAGCCAGCCAGTCAGAAGAGGGAGTGAATACACTACACACACCAGCCAGCCAGTCAGAGGAGGGAGTGAATACACTACACACACCAGCCAGCCAGTCAGAGGAGGGAGTGAATACACTACACACACCAGCCAGCCAGTCAGAGGAGGGAGTGAATACACTACACACACCAGCCAGTCAGCCAGTCAGGGGAGGGAGTGAATACACTACACACACAGCCAGCCAGTCAGAGGAGGGAGTGAATACACTACACACACCAGCCAGCCAGTCAGAGGAGGGAGTGAATACACTACACACAACAGCCAGTCAGTCAGAGGAGGGAGTGAATACACTACACACACCAGCCAGCCAGTCAGAAGAGAGAGTGAATACACTACACACACCAGCCAGCCAGTCAGAGGAGGGAGTGAATACACTACACACACCAGCCAGCCAGTCAGAGGAGGGAGTGAATACACTACACACACCAGCCAGCCAGTCAGAGGAGGGAGTGAATACACTACACACACCAGCCAGCCAGTCAGAGGAGGGAGTGAATACACTACACACACCAGCCAGCCAGTCAGAGGAGGGAGTGAATACACTACACACACCAGCCAGCCAGTCAGAGGAGGGAGTGAATACACTACACACACCAGCCAGTCAGCCAGTCAGGGGAGGGAGTGAATACACTACACACACAAGCCAGCCAGTCAGAGGAGGGAGTGAATACACTCCACACACCTGCCAGCCAGTCAGAGGAGGGAGTGAATACACTACACACAACAGCCAGTCAGTCAGAGGAGGGAGTGAATACACTACACACACCAGCCAGCCAGCCAGAGGAGGGAGTGAATACACTACACACACCAGCCAGCCAGAGGGAGTGAGTACACTACACACACCAGCCAGCCAGTCAGAGGAGGGAGTGAATACACTACACACACCAGCCAGTCAGTCAGAGGAGGGAGTGAATACACTACACACACCAGCCAGCCAGTCAGAGGAGGGAGTGAATACACTACACACACCAGCCAGTAAGAGGAGGGAGTGAATACACTACACACACCTGCCAGCATGTAAGAGGAGGGAGTGAATACACTACACACACCAGCCAGTCAGAGGAGGGAGTGAATACACTACACACACCAGCCAGCCAGAGGAGGGAGTGAATACACTACACACACCAGCCAGTCAGTCAGAGGAGGGAGTGAATACACTACACACACCAGCCAGCCAGTCAGAGGAGGGAGTGAATACACTACACACACCAGCCAGTCAGTCAGAGGAGGGAGTGAATACACTACACACACCAGCCAGTCAGAGGAGGGAGTGAATACACTACACACACCAGCCAGCCAGTCAGAGGAGGGAGTGAATACACTACACACACCAGCCAGCCAGTCAGAGGAGGGAGTGAATACACTACACAAACCAGCCAGTCAGAGGAGGGAGTGAATACACTACACACACCAGCCAGCCAGTCAGAGGAGGGAGTGAATACACTACACACACCAGCCAGCCAGTCAGAGGAGGGAGTGAATACACTACACACACCAGCCAGCCAGCCAGAGGAGGGAGTGAATACACTACACACACCAGCCAGTCAGTCAGAGGATGGAGTGAATACACTACACACACCAGCCAGCCAGTCAGAGGAGGGAGTGAGAACACTACACACACCAGCCAGCCAGTCAGAGGAGGGAGTGAATACACTACACACACCAGCCAGTCAGAGGAGGGAGTGAATACACTACACACACCAGCCAGTCAGAGGAGGGAGTGAATACACTACACACACCAGCCAGCCAGAGGAGGGAGTGAGTACACTACACACACCAGCCAGCCAGTCAGAGGAGGGAGTGAATACACTACACACACCAGCCAGTCAGTCAGAGGAGGGAGTGAATACACTACAGACACCAGCCAGCCAGTCAGAGGAGGGAGTGAATACACAACACACACCAGCCAGTCAGAGGAGGGAGTGAATACACTACACACACCAGCCAGCCAGTCAGAGGAGGGAGTGAATACACTACACACACCAGCCAGCCAGTCAGAGGAGGGAGTGAATACACTACACACACCAGCCAGTCAGTCAGAGGAGGGAGTGAATACACTACACACACCAGCCAGTCAGAGGAGGGAGTGAATACACTACACACACCAGCCAGCCAGTCAGAGGAGGGAGTGAATACACTACACACACCAGCCAGCCAGTCAGAGGAGGGAGTGAATACACTACACACACCAGCCAGCCAGTCAGAGGAGGGAGTGAATACACTACACACACCAGCCAGCCAGTCAGAGGAGGGAGTGAATACACTACACACACCAGCCAGCCAGTCAGAGGAGGGAGTGAATACACTACACACACCAGCCAGTCAGCCAGTCAGGGGAGGGAGTGAATACACTACACACACAAGCCAGCCAGTCAGAGGAGGGAGTGAATACACTACACACACCAGCCAGCCAGTCAGAGGAGGGAGTGAATACACTACACACACCAGCCAGTCAGTCAGAGGAGGGAGTGAATACACTACACACACCAGCCAGCCAGTCAGAGGAGGGAGTGAATACACTACACACACCAGCCAGTCAGAGGAGGGAGTGAATACACTACACACACCAGCCAGCCAGTCAGAGGAGGGAGTGAATACACTACACACACCAGCCAGTCAGAGGAGGGAGTGAATACACTACACACACCAGCCAGTCAGAGGAGGGAGTGAATACACTACACACACCAGCCAGTCAGAGGAGGGAGTGAATACACTACACACACCAGCCAGTCAGAGGAGGGAGTGAATACACTACACACACCAGCCAGCCAGTCAGAGGAGGGAGTGAATACACTACACACACCAGCCAGTCAGTCAGAGGAGGGAGTGAATACACTACACACACCAGCCAGCCAGTCAGAGGAGGGAGTGAATACACTACACACACCAGCCAGTCAGTCAGAGGAGGGAGTGAATACACTACACACACCAGCCAGCCAGTCAGAGGAGGGAGTGAATACACTACACACACCAGCCAGTCAGAGGAGGGAGTGAAAACACTACACACACCAGCCAGCCAGTCAGAGGAGGGAGTGAATACACTACACACACCAGCCAGTCAGTCAGAGGAGGGAGTGAATACACTACACACACCAGCCAGCCAGTCAGAGGAGGGAGTGAATACACTACACACACCAGCCAGTCAGAGGAGGGAGTGAATACACTACACACACCAGCCAGCCAGAGGAGGGAGTGAATACACTACACACACCAGCCAGCCAGTCAGAGGAGGGAGTGAATACACTACACACACCAGCCAGCCAGTCAGAGGAGGGAGTGAATACACTACACACACCAGCCAGCCAGTAAGAGGAGGGAGTGAATACACTACACACACCAGCCAGTCAGTCAGAGGAGGGAGTGAATACACTACACACACCAGCCAGCCAGTCAGAGGAGGGAGTGAATACACTACACACACCAGCCAGCCAGTCAGAGGAGGGAGTGAATACACTACACACACCAGCCAGAGGAGGGAGTGAATACACTACACAAACCAGCCAGTCAGTCAGAGGAGGGAGTGAATACACTACACACACCAGCTAGCCAGCCAGAGGAGGGAGTGAATACGCTACACATACCAGCCAGTCAGAGGAGGGAGTGAATACACTACACACACCAGCCAGCCAGTCAGAGGAGGGAGTGAATACACTACACACACCAGCCAGTCAGAGGAGGGAGTGAATACACTACACACACCAGCCAGCCAGTCAGAGGAGGGAGTGAATACACTACACACACCAGCCAGCCAGTCAGAGGAGGGAGTGAATACACTACACACACCAGCCAGCCAGTCAGAGGAGGGAGTGAATACACTACACACACCAGCCAGCCAGTCAGAGGAGGGAGTGAATACACTACACACACCAGCCAGCCAGTCAGAGGAGCGAGTGAATACACTACACACACCAGCCAGCCAGTCAGAGGAGGGAGTGAATACACTACACACACCAGCCAGTCAGCCAGTCAGGGGAGGGAGTGAATACACTACACACACAAGCCAGCCAGTCAGAGGAGGGAGTGAATACACTCCACACACCTGCCAGCCAGTCAGAGGAGGGAGTGAATACACTACACACAACAGCCAGTCAGTCAGAGGAGGGAGTGAATACACTACACACACCAGCCAGCCAGCCAGAGGAGGGAGTGAATACACTACACACACCAGCCAGCCAGAGGGAGTGAGTACACTACACACACCAGCCAGCCAGTCAGAGGAGGGAGTGAATACACTACACACACCAGCCAGTCAGTCAGAGGAGGGAGTGAATACACTACAGACACCAGCCAGCCAGTCAGAGGAGGGAGTGAATACACGACACACAACAGCCAGTCAGAGGAGGGAGTGAATACACTACACACACCAGCCAGCCAGTCAGAGGAGGGAGTGAATACACTACACACACCAGCCAGTAAGAGGAGGGAGTGAATACACTACACACACCTGCCAGCATGTAAGATGAGGGAGTGAATACACTACACACACCAGCCAGTCAGAGGAGGGAGTGAATACACTACACACACCAGCCAGCCAGAGGAAGGAGTGAATACACTACACACACCAGCCAGTCAGTCAGAGGAGGGAGTGAATACACTACACACACCAGCCAGCCAGTCAGAGGAGGGAGTGAATACACTACACACACCAGCCAGCCAGTCAGAGGAGGGAGTGAATACACTACACACACCAGCCAGTCAGAGGAGGGAGTGAATACACTACACAAACCAGCCAGCCAGTCAGAGGAGGGAGTGAATACACTACACACACCAGCCAGCCAGTCAGAGGAGGGAGTGAATACACTACACAAACCAGCCAGTCAGAGGAGGGAGTGAATACACTACACACACCAGTCAGCCAGTCAGAGGAGGGAGTGAATACACTACACACACCAGCCAGCCAGTCAGAGGAGGGAGTGAATACACTACACACACCAGCCAGTCAGTCAGAGGATGGAGTGAATACACTACACACACCAGCCAGTCAGAGGAGGGAGTGAATACACTACACACACCAGCCAGTCAGTCAGAGGAGGGAGTGAATACACTACACACACCAGCCAGTCAGAGGAGGGAGTGAATACAATACACACACCAGCCAGCCAGTCAGAGGAGGGAGTGAATACACTACACACACCAGCCAGCCAGTCAGAGGAGGGAGTGAATACACTACACACACCAGCCAGCCAGTCAGAGGAGGGAGTGAATACACTACACACACCAGCCAGCCAGTCAGAGGAGGGAGTGAATACACTACACACACCAGCCAGCCAGTCAGAGGAGGGAGTGAATACACTACACACACCAGCCAGTCAGAGGAGGGAGTGAATACACTACACACACCAGCCAGCCAGTCAGAGGAGGGAGTGAATACACTACACACACCAGCCAGTCAGAGGGAGGGAGTGAATACACTACACACACAAGCCAGCCAGTCAGAGGAGGGAGTGAATACACTACACACACCACCAGCCAGTCAGAGGAGGGAGTGAATACACTACACACACCAGCCAGCCAGTCAGAGGAGGGAGTGAATACACTACACACACCAGCCAGTCAGAGGAGGGAGTGAATACACTACACACACCAGCCAGCCAGTCAGAGGAGGGAGTGAATACACTACACACACCAGCCAGTAAGAGGAGGGAGTGAATACACTACACACACCTGCCAGCATGTAAGATGAGGGAGTGAATACACTACACACACCAGCCAGTCAGAGGAGGGAGTGAATACACTACACACACCAGCCAGTCAGAGGAGGGAGTGAATACACTACACACACCAGCCAGCCAGTCAGAGGAGGGAGTGAATACACTACACACACCAGCCAGTCAGAGGAGGGAGTGAATACACTACACACACCAGCCAGCCAGTCAGAGGAGGGAGTGAATACACTACACACACCAGCCAGCCAGTCAGAGGAGGGAGTGAATACACTACACACAAACCAGCCAGTCAGAGGAGGGAGTGAATACACTACACACACCAGCCAGCCAGTCAGAGGAGGGAGTGAATACACTACACACACCAGTCAGTCAGAGGAGGGAGTGAATACACTACACACACCAGCCAGCCAGCCAGAGGAGGGAGTGAATACACTACACACACCAGCCAGCCAGTCAGAGGAGGGAGTGAATACACTACACACACCAGCCAGTCAGAGGAGGGAGTGAATACACTACACACACCAGCCAGCCAGTCAGAGGAGGGAGTGAATACACTACACACACACCAGCCAGTCAGAGGAGGGAGTGAATACACTACACACACAAGCCTGCCAGTCAGAGGAGGGAGTGAATACACTACACACACCAGCCAGCCAGTCAGAGGAGGGAGTGAATACACTACACACACCAGCCAGCCAGTCAGAGGAGGGAGTGAATACACTACACACACCAGCCAGCCAGTCAGAGGAGGGAGTGAATACACTACACACCAGCCAGCCAGTCAGAGGAGGGAGTGAATACACTACACACACCAGCCAGCCAGCCAGTCAGAGGAGGGAGTGAATACACTACACACACAAGCCAGCCAGTCAGAGGAGGGAGTGAATACACTACACACACCAGCCAGCCAGTCAGAGGAGGGAGTGAATACACTACACACACCAGCCAGCCAGTCAGAGGAGGGAGTGAATACACTACACACACCAGCCAGCCAGCCAGAGGAGGGAGTGAATACACTACACACACCAGCCAGCCAGTCAGAGGAGGGAGTGAATACACTACACACACCAGCCAGTCAGAGGAGGGAGTGAATACACTACACACACCAGCCAGTCAGTCAGAGGAGGGAGTGAATACACTACACACACCAGCCAGTCAGAGGAGGGAGTGAATACACTACACATACCAGCCAGCCAGTCAGAGGAGGGAGTGAATACACTACACACACCAGCCAGCCAGTCATAGGAGGGAGTGAATACACTACACACACCAGCCAGCCAGTCAGAGGAGGGAGTGAATACACTACACACACCAGCCAGCCAGTCAGAGGAGGGAGTGAATACACTACACACACCAGCCAGCCAGTCAGTCAGAGGAGGGAGTGAATACACTACACATACCAGCATGTCAGTCAGAGGAGGGAGTGAATACACTACACAAACCAGCCAGTCAGAGGAGGGAGTGAATACACTACACACACCAGCCAGTCAGAGGAGGGAGTGAATACACTACACACACCAGCCAGCCAGTCAGTCAAGGAGGGAGTGAATACACTACACACACCAGCCAGCCAGCCAGTCAGAGGAGGGAGTGAATACACTACACACACCAGCCAGTCAGAGGAGGGAGTGAATACACTACACACACCAGCCAGTCAGAGGAGGGAGTGAATACACTACACACACCAGCCAGCCAGTCAGAGGAGGGAGTGAATACACTACACACACCAGCCAGCCAGTCAGAGGAGGGAGTGAATACACTACACACACCAGCCAGTCAGAGGAGGGAGTGAATACACTACACACACCAGCCAGCCAGTCAGAGGAGGGAGTGAATACACTACACACACCAGCCAGCCAGTCAGAGGAGGGAGTGAATACACTACACACACCAGCCAGCCAGTCAGAGGAGGGAGTGAATACACTACACACACCAGCCAGCCAGCCAGTCAGAGGAGGGAGTGAATACACTACACACACCAGCCAGCCAGTCAGAGGAGGGAGTGAATACACTACACACACCAGCCAGCCAGTCAGAGGAGGGAGTGAATACACTACACACACCAGCCAGCCAGTCAGAGGAGGGAGTGAATACACTACACACACCAGCCAGTCAGAGGAGTGAATACACTACACACACCAGCCAGTCAGTCAGAGGAGGGAGTGAATACACTACACACACCAGCCAGCCAGTCAGAGGAGGGAGTGAATACACTACACACACCAGCCAGCCAGTCAGAGGAGGGAGTGAATACACTACACACACCAGCCAGCCAGTCAGTTAGAGGAGTGAGTGAATACACTACACACACCAGCCAGCCAGTCAGAGGAGGGAGTGAATACACTACACAAACCAGCCAGTCAGAGGAGGGAGTGAATACACTACACACACCAGCCAGTCAGAGGAGGGAGTAAATACACTACACCAGCCAGCCAGCCAGTCACAGGAGTGAGTGAATACACTACACACACAAGCCAGTCAGAGGAGGGAGTGAATACACTACACACACCAGCCAGTCAGAGGAGGGAGTGAATACACTACACACACCAGCCAGTCAGAGGAGGGAGTGAATACACTACACACACCAGCCAGCCAGTCAGAGGAGGGAGTGAATACACTACACACACCAGCCAGTCAGAGGAGGGAGTGAATACACTACACACACGCCAGCCAGTCAGAGGAGGGAGTGAATACACTACACACACCAGCCAGTCAGAGGAGGGAGTGAATACACTACACACACCAGCCAGTCAGTCAGAGGATGGAGTGAATACACTACACACACCAGCCAGCCAGTCAGAGGAGGGAGTGAATACACTACACATACCAGCCAGCCAGTCAGAGGAGGGAGTGAATACACTACACACACCAGCCAGTCAGAGGAGGGAGTGAATACACTACACACACCAGCCAGTCAGTCAGAGGAGGGAGTGAATACACTACACACACCAGCCAGTCAGTCAGAGGATGGAGTGAATACACTACACACACCAGCCAGTCAGAGGAGGGAGTGAATACACTACACATACCAGCCAGCCAGTCAGAGGAGGGAGTGAATACACTACACACACCAGCCAGCCAGTCAGAGGAGGGAGTGAATACACTACACACACCAGCCAGTCAGAGGAGGGAGTGAATACACTACACACACCAGCCAGCCAGTCAGAGGAGGGAGTGAATACACTACACAAACCAGCCAGTCAGAGGAGGGAGTGAATACACTACACACACCAGCCAGTCAGAGGAGGGAGTAAATACACTACACCAGCCAGCCAGCCAGTCACAGGAGGGAGTGAATACACTACACACACCAGCCAGCCAGCCAGTCAGAGGAGGGGGAGTGAATACACTACACACACCAGCCAGCCAGCCAGCCAGTCAGAGGAGGGAGTGAGTACACTACACACATCAGCCAGTCAGAGTAGTTGACTCAGAAACAGGTCTGACCAGATGTTTCATTCCTTCTCCCCACCAAAGCGCAGAACCATGCCTGCAGAGGACAGGACACCAGGGATTGTTTGTGAAAATTCAACTCTCAGGGTAGAAATGTCCTACTATGGCTGACCGTGTAAAACAACACATTTCACTGCCTTTTATTAAAACAAATGCAGCGAAATAAAACCAGGTCAGAAATTTAAATTAATTAGTCGAGTTAATGACATTAGTTCATTGCAGTTTCAGAATTTGTTCAAATCTGGCCCTGAAATAAAACAAATACTTTTAAAAAGCATTGAGATATAGGCATACTATGCTTTAATTGTAAGTGGTAAAACACAAAATAATCTCTTTCAGAATGTTTTCAATAGCATTTTCATCACAAACAACAGAAAGTCACTGTCACATTAAGCTGTTAGTGCTCCCAATGTTTCAGTAGACCTACACTCTCTGATCAATGTTTCAGTATACCTACTCCCTCTTATCAATGTTTCAGTAGACCTACTCCCTCTGGTCAATGTTTCAGTAGACCTACTCCCTCCTATCAATGTTCCAGTAGACCTACTCCCTCTTATCAATGTTTCAGTAGACCTACTCCCTCATCAATGTTTCAGTAGACCTACTCCCTCTTATCAATGTTTCAGTAGACCTACTCCCTCATCAATGTTTCAGTAGACCTACTCCCTCATCAATGTTTCAGTAGACCTACTCCCTCTTATCAATGTTTCAGTAGACCTACTCCCTCTGATCAATGTTTCAGTAGACCTACTCCCTCGTATCAATGTTTCAGTAGACCTACTCCCTCGTATCAATGTTTCAGTAGACCTACTCCCTTATCAATATTTCAGTAGACCTACTCCCTTTGATCAATGTTTCAGTAGACCTACTCCCTTATCAATGTTTCAGTAGACCTACTCCCTCATATCAATGTTTCAGTAGACCTACACCCTCATCAATGTTTCAGTAGACCTACTCCATCATAAATGTTTCAGTAGACCTACTCCCTTATCAATGTTTCAGTAGACCTACTCCCTCTTATCAATGTTTCAGTAGACCTAATACCTCTTATCAATGTTTCAGTAGGCCTACTCCCTTATCAATGTTTCAGAAGACCTACACCCTCATCAATGTTTCAGTAGACCTACACCCTCTTATCAATGTTTCAGTAGACCTACTCCCTCATCAATATTTCAGTAGGCCTACTCCCTTATCAATGTTTCAGTAGACCTACTCCCTCTTATCAATGTTTCAGTAGACATACTCCCTCATCAATGTTTCAGTAGACCTACTCCCTCTGATCAATGTTTCAGTAGACCTACTCCCTCATCAATGTTTCAGTAGACCTACTCCCTCATCAATGTTTCAGTAGACCTACTCCCTCTGATCAATGTTTCAGTAGACCTACTCCCTCGTATCAATGTTTCAGTAGACCTACTCCCTCGTATCAATGTTTCAGTAGACCTACTCCCTTATCAATATTTCAGTAGACCTACTCCCTTTGATCAATGTTTCAGTAGACCTACTCCCTTATCAATGTTTCAGTAGACCTACTCCCTCATATCAATGTTTCAGTAGACCTACTCCCTTATCAATGTTCCAGTAGACCTACTCCCTCATCAATATTTCAGTAGGCCTACTCCCTTATCAATGTTTCAGTAGACCCACTCCCTCATCAATATTTCAGTAGGCCTACTCCCTTATCAATGTTTCAGTAGACCTACTCCCTCATCAATGTTTCAGTAGACCTACTCCCTCATCAATGTTTCAGTAGACCTACTCCCTCTTGTCAATATTTCAGTAGACCTACTCCCTTATCAATGTTCAAGTAGACCTACTCCCTCATCAATGTTTCAGTAGACCTACTCCCTCTTGTCAATATTTCAGTAGACCTACTCCCTCATCAATGTTTCAGTAGACCTACTCCCTCTTGTCAATGTTTCAGTAGACCTACTCCCTCGTATCAATGTTTCTGTAGACCTACTCCCTCTTGTCAATGTTTCAGTAGACCTACTCCCTCTTGTCAATGTTTCAGTAGACCTACTCCGTCTTATCAATGTTTCAGTAGACCTACTCCCTCCTGTCAATGTTTCAGTAGACCTACTCCCTCATCAATGTTTCAGTAGGCCTACTCCCTCATATCAATGTTTCAGTAGACCTACTCCCTCTTATCAATGTTTCAGTAAGCCTACTACCTCATCAATGTTTCAGTAAGCCTAATTCCTCTTTTCAGTGTTTCAGTAGTACTTTTACCTCTTATCAATGTTTCAGTAGGCCCACTACCTTGTATCAATGTTTCAGTTGGTCTACTTACTCTCATTCAAAAAATGTAGAACTTAGAACAGATGTAGCCCTTGGTTCCTCCTGACAAGCTTCAGTGCCATACAACTCTCCTTCCGTGGCCTCCAACTGCTCTAAAATGCAAGTAAAACTAAATGCATGCTCTTCAACCGATCGCTGCCCGCACCTGCCCGCCCATCCAGCATCACTACTCTGGACGGTTCTGACTTAGAATATTTGGACAACTACAAATACCTAGGTGTCTGGTTTGACTGTAAACTCTTCTTCCAAACTCACATTAAGCATCTCCAGTCCAAAATTAAATCTAGAATCGGCTTTCCTATTTCGCAACAAAGCCTCCTTCACTCATGCTGCCAAACATACCCTCGTAAAACTGACCATCCTACCGATCCTTGACTTCGGCGATGTCATTTACAAAATAGCCTCCAACACTCTACTCAGCAAATTGGATGCAATCTATCACAGTGCCATCCGATTTGTCACCAAAGCCCCATATACTACCCACCGCTGCGACCTGTATGCTCTCGTCGGCTGGCCCTCGCTACATATTCGTCGCCAGACCCACTGGCTCCAGGTCATCTATAAGTCTATGCTAGGTAAAGCTCCGCCTTATCTCAGCTCACTGGTCACCATAGCAACACCCACCCGTAGCACGCGCTCCAGCAGGTATATCTCACTGGTCACCCCCAAAGCCAACACCTCATTTGGCCGCCTTTCCTTCCAGTTCTCTGCTGCCAATGACTGAAACGAACTGCAAAAATCACATAAGCTGGAGACTCGTATCTCCCTCACTAACTTTAAGCACCAGATGTCAGAGCAGCTTACAGATCATGGACCTGTACATAGCCCATCTGGAAATAGCCCACCCAACTAACTCATCCCCATATTGTATATTTTAGTTGTTGCTCCTTTGCACTCCACTATCTCTACGTGCTCATTTATCTTCTGCACATCTATCACTCCTGTGTTTAATTGCTAAATTGTAATTATTTCGCCACTATGGCATATTTATTGCCTTACCTATAGTAAATAGCTTCTTTGTAAAAATTACCTACAGTGAATATCTTCTTTGTAGATTACCTATAGTGAATAGCTTCATGTTATAGATTACCTGTAGTGAATAGCTTCATTGTGTAGATTACCTATAGTGAATAGCTTCATGTTATCGATTACCTGTAGTGAATAGCTTCATTGTGTAGATTACCTATAGTGAATAGCTTCATTGTGTAGATTACCTATAGTGAATAGCTTCATTGTATAGATTACCTGTACTGAATAGCTTCATTGTATAGATTACCTGCAGTGAATAGCTTCATTGTATAGATTACCTATAGTGAATAGCTTCATTGTATAGATTACCTACAGTGAATAGCTTCATTGTATAGATTACCTACAGTGAATAGCTTCATTGTATAGATTACCTGTAGTGAATAGCTTCATTGTATAGATTACCTGCAGTGAATAGCTTCATTGTATAGATTACCTGTAGTGAATAGCTTCATTGTATAGATTACCTGTAGTGAATAGCTTCATTGTATAGATTACCTACAGTGAATAGCTTCATTGTATAGATTACCTATAGTGAATAGCTTCATTGTATAGATGACCTATAGTGAATAGCTTCATGTTATATATTACCTGTAGTGAATAGCTTCATTGTATAGACTACCTGTAGTGAATAGCTTCATTGTGTAGATTACCTATAGTGAATAGCTTCATGTTATAGATTACCTGTAGTGAATAGTTTCATTGTGTAGATTACCTATAGTGAATAGCTTCATGTTATAGATTACCTGTAGTGAATAGCTTCATTGTGTAGATTACCTATAGTGAATAGCTTCATTGTGTAGTTACCTATAGTGAATAGCTTCATGTTATAGATTACCTGTAGTGAATAACTTCATTGTATAGATTACCTGTAGTGAATAGCTTCATTGTGTAGATTACCTATAGTGAATAGCTTCATGTTATAGATTACCTGTAGTGAATAGCTTCATTGTGTAGATTACCTATAGTGAATAGCTTCATGTTATAGATTACCTGTAGTGAATAGCTTCATTGTGTAGATTACCTATAGTGAATAGCTTCACTGTGTAGATTACCTATAGTGAATAGCTTCATTGTATAGATTACCTGTAGTGAATAGCTTCAGTGCATAGATTACCTGTAGTGAATAGCTTCATTGTATAGATTACCTGTAGTGAATAGCTTCATTGTGTAGATTACCTATAGTGAATAGCTTCAATGTGTAGATTACCTATAGTGAATATATTCATGTTATAGATTACCTGTAGTGAATAGCTTCAGTGTATAGATTACCTACAGTGAATAGCTTCGTTGTAGATTACCTGTACTGAATAGCTTCATTGTATAGATTACCTGCAGTGAATAGCTTCATTGTATAGATTACCTATAGTGAATAGCTTCATTGTATAGATTACCTACAGTGAATAGCTTCATTGTATAGATTACCTACAGTGAATAGCTTCATTGTATAGATTACCTGTAGTGAATAGCTTCATTGTATAGATTACCTGCAGTGAATATCTTCATTGTATAGATTACCTGTAGTGAATAGCTTCATTGTATAGATTACCTGTAGTGAACAGCTTCATTGTATAGATTACCTACAGTGAATAGCTTCATTGTATAGATTACCTATAGTGAATAGCTTCATTGTATAGATGACCTATAGTGAATAGCTTCATGTTATAGATTACCTGTAGTGAATAGCTTCATTGTATAGACTACCTGTAGTGAATAGCTTCATTGTGTAGATTACCTATAGTGAATAGCTTCATGTTATAGATTACCTGTAGTGAATAGTTTCATTGTGTAGATTACCTATAGTGAATAGCTTCATGTTATAGATTACCTGTAGTGAATAGCTTCATTGTGTAGATTACCTATAGTGAATAGCTTCATTGTGTAGTTACCTATAGTGAATAGCTTCATGTTATAGATTACCTGTAGTGAATAACTTCATTGTATAGATTACCTGTAGTGAATAGCTTCATTGTATAGATTACCTGTAGTGAATAGCTTCATTGTGTAGATTACCTATAGTGAATAGCTTCATGTTATAGATTACCTGTAGTGAATAGCTTCATTGTGTAGATTACCTATAGTGAATAGCTTCACTGTGTAGATTACCTATAGTGAATAGCTTCAGTGCATAGATTACCTGTAGTGAATAGCTTCATTGTATAGATTACCTGTAGTGAATAGCTTCATTGTATAGATTACCTATAGTGAATAGCTTCATGTTATAGATTACCTGTAGTGAATTGCTTCATTGTATAGATTACCTGTAGTGAATAGCTTCATTGTATAGATTACCTAGAGTGAATAGCTTCATTGTGTAGATTACCTATAGTGAATAGCTTCATGTTATAGATTACCTGTAGTGAATAGCTTCATTATATAGATTACCTGTAGTGAATAGCTTCATTGTATAGATTACCTGCAGTGAATAGCTTCATTGTATAGATTACCTATAGTGAATAGCTTCATTGTATAGATTACCTGTAGTGAGTAGCTTCATTGTATAGATTACCTGCAGTGAATAGCTTCATTGTATAGATTACCTACAGTGAATAGCTTAATTGTATAGATGACCTATAGTGAATAGCTTCATTGTATAGATGACCTGCATTGAATAGCTTCATTGTATAGATTACCTGCAGTGAATAGCTTCATTGTATAGATTACCTACAGTGAAAAGCTTCATTGTATAGATTACCTATAGTGAATAGCTTCATTGTATAGATTACCTGTAGTGAATAGCTTCATAGTATAGATTACCTATAGTGAATTGCTTCATTGTATAGATTACCTGTAGTGAATAGCTTCATTGTATAGATTACCTACAGTGAATAGCTTCATTGTATAGATTACCTACAGTGAATAGCTTCATTGTATAGATTACCTGTAGTGAATAGCTTCATTGTATAGATTACCTACAGTGAATAGCTTCATGTTATAGATTACCTGTAGTGAATAGCTTCATTGTATAGATTACCTGTAGTGAATAGCTTCATTGTATAGATTACCTGTAGTGAATAGCTTCATTGTATAGTATGGAGAGAACGGAGTACGCCGTGGTCCCCCCGATGTCCAAAGGGGGCGGAGGAACCTCCCGCACCTCAGACTCCTGGAGCGTACCCGAGCGCTGAGAGAGCACCGCTCCTATCCCAGCCTCGGATGCGTCCACCTCCACTATGAACACCAAAGAGGGATCCGGATGGGCCAGCACGGGAGCCGAGGTAAACAGAGCCCTCAGGTGACTAAAAGCCCTGTCCGCCTCAGCCGACCACTGCAAACGCACCGGGCCCCCCTTCAGCAGTGAGTTAATGACCAAAACCTCGGATAAAACTCTGGTAGTAATTGGCAAACCCTAGAAACCGCTGCAACTCCTTTACCGTGGTGGGAATCAGCCAATTACGCACGGCTAAAATGCGGTCACTCTCCATCTCCACCCCTGAGGTGGAAATGCGGTACCCTAGGAAGGAGACGGACTGTTGGAAAAACAAGCATTTCTCAGCCTTGACGTACAGGTCATGCTCCAACAGGCAACCAAGCACCCTGCGCACCAGGGACACATGCTCGGCGCGTGTAGCGGAGTATATCAGAATGTCATCAATATACACCACTACACCCTGCCCGTGCAGGTCCCTGAAAATCTTGTCTATAAAGGCCTGGAAGACTGATAGCGCATTCATCAACCCGTACGGCATGGCGAGGTACTCATAATTCCCTGAGGTGGTACTGAAAGCCGTCTTCCACTCGTCTCCCTCTCGGATACGCACCAGGTTGTAAGCGCTCCTGAGATCTAGTTTAGTGAAGAAGCGCACCCCGTGCATTGACTCTATCGCTGTGGCTATGAGCGGTAGCAGGTAACTATACCTCACAGTGATCTGATTCAGACCCCGATAGTCAATACACGGGCGCAGACCTCCCTCCTACTTCTTCACAAAAAAGAAACTCGAGGAGACGGGTGAAGTGGAGGACCGAATGTACCCGACGCAGGGATTCGGAGACATATGTTTCCATAGCCTCCCTCTCCGCCTGTGAGAGGGGATACACGTGACTCCTGGGAAGTGCAGCGTCTAGCAGGAGATTTATCGCACAATCGCCCCGTCGATGGGGTGGTAATTGAGTCGCCTTCTTTTTGGAGAAGGCGAGAGCCAAATCAGCATATTCAGGGGGAATGCGCACGGTGGAGACCTGGTCTGGGCTTTCCACCGTAGTAGCACCAACGGAAACCCCTAAACACCTCCCCGAGCACTCTCGCGACCACCCCGTGAGAGCCCTCTGTGGCCAACAAACAG
This sequence comes from Salmo salar, assembly GCF_905237065.1. Taxonomy (NCBI): domain Eukaryota; kingdom Metazoa; phylum Chordata; class Actinopteri; order Salmoniformes; family Salmonidae; genus Salmo; species Salmo salar. The sequence goes on from NC_059450.1 coordinate 53,853,724, forward strand.
TGGGGTTATGACAAGCTAACCAGGTGTAACGGCTTATAGATTACCTATAGGGAATAGCTTCATGGTATAGATTACCTGTAGTGAATAGCTTCATTGTATAGATTACCTATAGTGAATAGCTTCGTTGTAGATTACCTATAGTGAATAGCTTCATGGTATAGATTATCTGTAGTGAATAGCTTCATTGTATAGATTACCTGTAGTGAATAGCTTCATTGTATAGATTACCTACAGTGTGTACTCCTTTCATTAGCCATTGCTTCCTGTACAGATATCTTTGTTATCCGTACACCAGGATTATGCCACAGTGATGAGTACCTTTGTTTTAGATGCAAAATTCCACATATTTTATGTATTGCTCTCCATATGTCTTCTGAGTGTAACAACATTGGATTGGAAGTTTCAACAAGCCTCTGCCCAGAAATATTATTCTGTGAAAGAATATCAACAGAGTTGAACGGATTAACCCATGTTGTTTAACCCATGTTGTTTAACCCATGTTATTTAAACCATGTTGTTTAACCCATGTTGTCCATGTTGTTTAACCCATGTTGTTTAACCCATGTTGTCCATGTTGTTTAACCCATGTTGTTTATCCCATGTTGTCCATGTTGTTTAACCCATGTTGTTTAACCCATGTTGTTTAAACCATGTTGTCCATGTTGTTTAAACCATGTTGTTTAACCCATGTTGTCCATGTTGTTTAACCCATGTTGTTTATCCCATGTTGTCCATGTTGTTTAACCCATGTTGTTTAAACCATGTTGTTTAAACCATGTTGTCCATGTTGTTTAACCCATGTTGTTTAATCCATGTTGTTTAAACCATGTTGTCCATGTTGTTTAACCCATGTTGTTTATCCCATGTTGTTTAACCCATGTTGTTTAACTCATGTTGTTTAACCCATGTTGTTTATCCCATGTTGTCCATGTTGTTTAACCCATGTTGTCCATGTTGTTTAACCCATGTTGATTAACCCATGTTGTTTAACCCATGTTGTTTAACCCATGTTGTTTATCCCATGTTGTTTATCCCATGTTGTCCATGTTGTTTAACCCATGTTGTTTAACCCATGTTGTCTATGTTGTTTAACCCATGTTGTTTAACCCATGTTGTTTAACCCATGTTGTTTATCCCATGTTGTTTAACCCATGTTGTTTATCCCATGTTGTCCATGTTGTTTAACCCATGTTGTTTAATCCATGTTGTTTAAACCATGTTGTTTAACCCATGTTGTTTAACCCATGTTGTTTAACCCATGTTGTCTATGTTGTTTAACCCATGTTGTTTATCCCATGTTGTCCAACCCATGTTGTTTAACCCATGTTGTTTAACCCATGTTATTTAACCCATGTTGTTTAACCCATGTTGTCCATGTTGTTTAACCCATATTGTTTAACCCATGTTGTCCATGTTGTTTAACCCATGTTGTTTAACCCATGTTGTCCATGTTGTTTAACCCATGTTGTTTAACCCATGTTGTCCATGTTGTTTAACCCATGTTGTTTAACCCATGTTGTCCATGTTGTTTAACCCATGTTGTTTAACCCATGTTGTTTAACCCATGTTGTTTAACTCATGTTGTTTAACCCATGTTGTCCATGTTGTTTAACCCATGTTGTTTAACCCATGTTGTTTATCCCATGTTGTTTAACCCATGTTGTCCATGTTGTTTAACCCATGTTGATTAACCCATGGTGTTTAACCCATGTTGTTTATCCCATGTTGTTTAACCCATGTTGTTTATCCCATGTTGTCCATGTTGTTTAACCCATGTTGTTTAACCCATGTTGTTTAACCCATGTTGTTTAACCCATGTTGTCCATGTTGTTTAACCCATGTTGTTTATCCCATGTTGTCCATGTTGTTTAACCCATGTTGTCCATGTTGTTTAACCCATGTTGATTAACCCATGGTGTTTAACCCATGTTGTTTATCCCATGTTGTTTAACCCATGTTGTTTAACCCATGTTGTTTAACCCATGTTGTTTAACCCATGTTGTCCATGTTGTTTAACCTATGTTGTTTATCCCATGTTGTTTAACCCATGTTGTTTAACCCATGTTGTTTAACCTATGTTGTTTATCCCATGTTGTCCATGTTGTTTAACCCATGTTGTTTAACCCATGTTGTCCATGTTGTTTAACCCATGTTGTTTATCCCATGTTGTTTAACCCATGTTGTTTAACCCATGTTGTCCATGTTGTTTAACCCATGTTGTTTATCCCATGTTGTTTAACCCATGTTGTTTAACCCATGTTGTCCATGTTGTTTAACCCATGTTGTTTAACCCATGTTGTTTAACCTATGTTGTTTATTCCATGTTGTTTAACCCATGTTGTTTAACCCATGTTGTCCATGTTGTTTAACCCATGTTGTTTAACCCATGTTGTCCATGTTGTTTAACCCATGTTGTCCATGTTGTTTAACCCATGTTGTTTAAAGCTTCTGCTCCTGGGTTATGGTTGGGTCTGTCCGACAGGGTTGGTTGGTCTCCACCATTCAGGATATGGCACATTAACTAGCCTGTTATAGGTGGTAAACAACAACTCATCAGCCTCTAAACACACGTAGGTACTGTGCCTGGCTATAGATGCAGCCTATCTACAGTGCATTCGGAAAGTATTCAGACCCCTTGACTTTTTATGTTTGTTTTTTTTTACATTACAGCTTTATTCTAAAAGGGATAAAAAAAATAAAAAAACATCTCAATCTACACACAATACCCCATAATGACAAAGTGAAAATAGGTTTTTAGAAATGTTTGCAAAAAAAAACAGAGATATTGTCACGGTTGTCTGAAGAATGGGTCCAAAGCACAGCATGTTACATTTACATTTACATTACAGCATGTGTATCGTTCCACATTTTATTTAATACTGTGAAACTATGCAAGACATACAAATAAACTCATAAACAAAACAACAAACCGTGACGAAGAGGTGCAACATACACTTACTCAAAATAATCTCCCACAACTCCTAGTGGGAGAAACAACAACTTAAATATGATCCCCAATTAGAGACAACGATGACCAGCTGCCTCTAATTGGAGATCATCCCAAAAAACAACAACATTGAAATACAACAACTAGAACCCCACAAAGAAATACATAAACTAGACAAAACCCCCAACATAGAAAAAAGAAACTAGAACCAATATAGACATAAATAAATTAGACAAAAACCCTCTGTCACGCCCTGACCTACTATACCATAGAAAAATAAAAGCTTTCTATGGTCAGGACGTCACAGATACATTATTTACATAAGTATTCAGACCCTTTGCTATGAGACTCAGAATTGAGCTCAGGTGCATCATGTTTCCATTGATCATCCTTGAAATGTTTCTACAACTTGATTGGAGTCCACCTGTGGTAATTTCAATTGATTGGACATGATTTGGAAAGGCACACACCTATTTATATAAGGTCCCACAGTTGACAGTGCATGTCAGAGCATAAACCAAGCCATGAGGTCAAAGGAATTGTCCGTAGAGCTCCAAGACAGGATTGTGTCGAGATACAGATCTGGTGAAGGGTATCAAAACTTTTCTGCAGTTTTGAAGGTCCCCAAGAACACTGTGGCCTTCATCATTCTTAAATGGAAGAAGTTTGGAACCACCAAGAAGGGCCTTGGTCAGGGAGTTGACCAAGAACTTGATGGTCACTCTGACAGAGCTCTAGAGTTCCTCTGTGGCATTGCGAGAACCTTCCAGAAGGAAAACCATCTCTACAGCACTCCACCAATCAGGCCTTTACGGTAGAATGGCCAGATGGAAGCCACTCCTCAGTAAAAGGAACATGACAGACCGCTTTCATTTTTCCAAAAGGCACCTAAAGACTCTCAGACCTTAAGATACAAGATTCTCTGGTCTGATGAAACCAAGATTAAACTCTTTGGCCTGAATGCCAAGAGTCACATCTGGAGGAATCCTGGCACCATCCCTACAGTGAAGCATGGTGGTGGCAGCATCATGTCTGGAGGAAACCTGGCACCATTCCTACTGTGAAGCTTGGTGGTGGCAGCATCATGTCTGGAGGAAACCTGGCACCATCTCTACTGTGAAGCTTGGTGGTGGCAGCATCATGCTGTGGGGTTCTTTTCAGTGGCAGGGACTGAGAGACTAGTCAGGATCGAGGCAAAGATGAACGGAGCAAAGTACAGAGAGATCCTTGGTGAAAACCTGCTCCAGAGCTCTCAGGACCTCAGACTGGGGCAAAGGTTCACCTTCCAACAGGACAACGACCTAAGCACACAGCAAAGACAATGCACGAGTGGCTTCGGGACAAGTCTCTTAATGTCCTTGAGTGGCCCAGCTGTCCTTCTGTAAGGTTCTTGCCAGAGCCTGGACTTAAGCCCGATCAAACATCTCTGGAGAGACCTGAAAATAGCTTTTCAGCATCGCTCCCCATCCAACCTGACAGAGCTTGAGAGGATCTGCAGAGAAGAATGGGAGAGACTCCCCAAATATAGTTGTGCCAAGCTTGTAGCGTCATACCCAAGAAGACTCGAGGCTGTAATCCCTGCTAAAGGTGCTTCAACAAATTCCTGAGTAAAGGGTCTGAATACTTATGTAAATGTGATATTTCTGTTTTTATTTGATAAATTTGCACAATATCTTTATCGTTTTATATTTCTTAGTTGTAGTGTTGTAGTCGATAAGACACAAGAGGCTGGTGGCACCTTATTTGGAGAGGACAGGCTCATGGTAATGAGTGAAGCAGAATAGGTGGAATGGTTTCAAATAAATCAAACACACATAGTTTCTAGGTGTTTGATGCCATTCCGTTTGCGCTGTCCCGGCCATTATTATAAGCCATCATCCCCTTAGCAGCCTCCTGTGCTATAAGAGCACCTAGTGTGTGCCGAGTGAGTGTAGATTATCTGCCTGGACAAGACAATCCAATAACGACCATTGATTGTATTCTAGGAGAGATGGTGGGAGGCGCCTTCCTCCTCCTCCTCCTCCTCTCCAACTCTCCGCCAGAACATTCCCGACTCGCTGATCTGCTGAAAGCCTTGAGCGTACTGGCAGGCGACATCAGAAGCTATTTTCTCATCTTTTTTTTGTCCGACTTGACTGCAGTTCGCGTTTCCCACATCGCCACGGAGAGAAAGAGATGTGGGAAGCGGAGCTGGTTTCATCTCACGCCTCAGTCAGTAGGATCAGGTAGACCGCGCAGCGCCGCGTGGGACTCGAGCTGTACTTCACCAACAACCAGACAGCAGTTTCAGTCCAGAGTCTGGAGGCAGCAGAGCGGAACGAGCTGATCCTTCTCTCCCGGTCCCGACCTGGTTCCTTACGGAACTGTCCACAGACCAGAGACCAGAGAGATGATTAAATAGTAATGTGGATTATATAGTCACTCACTGTCGTCTTGGACGGATACAACAGCTGAACACGACGCGGTTGCGAACGGATTTAGACTTAAAGACTGAAGAGATCGTTTCGGAGGGATCTCTCTCTGCCCGGGTGGAAGAGTCGCTCAGACTGGCTGCTTGTTGGGATTTGATTTTAGAACTGCATATTATTACAACTACAACACTTCTAGGCGGATGTATATATATATATATGAGAGAGAGAGAGAGAGAGAGAGAGAGAGAGAGTGTTTTTGGAGCAGTTTTGAGGAACAGTTTTGTTTATTTTTATGGTGATAATTAACTCTTGTAAAGGATCACTGTCAAAACGGAATCACACAAAAAGGATCACACTCCTTGGGTAAGAATGATTGCATATGATTTGATTACTATTACTATTATTGTTATTATTATTGTTATAATTATATAGTTGTTGTTACGATATAAGAGAGAAAGTTGGGTGAACATTGGAGCCGACTTCATGAGAGCAGCACTTCCTTGATTATAGCCTTCGAGAGTTAGATAGACAGGTTGGTTGACAAAAAACCAGTTGGACTGTTACCGTCGGCATCCATAACATAACTTAAACCGGGTATGTGAGCGTATAGAGAGCTGAGCGTCTCAGGATGAGCTTTCTACTATCAGAGCTCTTTTGTTCCCGGTGGCCCGTCCCCCCCGGACAGGTGCTGCAGAGAGCGGGTCTGTCTGTCAGTGTTCACCGCTGTCTGCTCTGGACGCACAGGTGCGCTATGGGGACCACGATAAACTGCCGACAATCTGATGTCAGCAGTGGCCGTACACCATTTACTGTGATACGGCCTCTGCAGAAGTCAGGCCATGTATACTTATAACCCTTTGCTAAGCAGAGCAGAGCTGTTGTGAAGGAAGTTGTCAAGGAAGTGAATTGATATTTATACAGGACCTCCCGCCCTACCTACCTTCAACCAATGATGTCAATGCAGAGCTATAAGGAGTTATGCAGAACCCTTAGCATTGTTATACCATTTGGGAGGCGCGGGGTAACGCGGTACCAAACCCAATTTGGCCTCTGCATGGCCCCAGAGGCTCCGCGATTGCGTCACACCCTCCATAAGGATTCACCAAGCACGAACTTGATCAAGCTTAAATTTACTGTAATACTGTGTTGGAAACCCTCGGAGACCCACCCACGCTTCTTCTATCTGTTAGCTATAGTTGACTGTTTACAGAACTGAACAGGCTGCTACAGACGGGGATTTTTGATTTATTTATATATTCAACTTTTATTTAACTAGGTAAGTCAGTTATTAAGAACAAATACCTATTTACAATGATGGCCTACCATTGATAACATACGTGATCTATTGTAGTTTCGATTCGGTTCATCATGATCAATAGGCCAAATATAAGTAACATTGTGTCAAGGTTTGGCAACAATGTTTTTGTTATAAATAGCCTAAGTAAATATTCAGTTAACTACGGTTGTGTCCATCTACACTCTAAAATGAGTTTTTTTAGTATCTATAAAGTAAAATAATTGCCAACCTCTGTTCTCTGGTGAATGTGACGTTTCACACAGTGCAAAATTACCCTTCCTTCACCCGACTGTGCCTCAACGGTGTTTCACCAGCCTTACCGTACCATGCTACTAAGCTACCGCCTTCAGCCGTGTTCATCTCCCATCTGGACAGATATGAGGATGCTGTGAATGAAGGTTGATGAAGGCCACGGTGAACAGCACATCATCCTCTACAGGAGACCCCTCTCCCCAGTCAGTCTGAGAGCCGTAGTGGATGTTTGGGCTAGTCTTCCAAATGGAGCAATAAGGGAAAGGGGTAAGGAGGGGATTCCTAGTCAGTTGTAGAACTGAATGCATTCAACTGAAATGTGTCTACCACATTTAACCCAACCCCTCTGAATCAGAGAGGTGCGGCGGGCTGCCTTAATCGAATAACCTCCTACTCCTAGGTCTTTTCATTGGACTAAATGTAATACCATTATTAATTTTACAAGCCTAACATTTGTGGGCCTATCTTTTTAGTGAGAGCCAACGACTAATTGATAATGAAATCGAAGAAAGACCTAAACCATAGCCAAACCTAGTCTTCACCAAACCATAGCCAAACCAAGTCGTCACCAAAATAAGCCGCCACCAAACCGTAGCCAAACCAAGCCCTCACCAAATCGTAGCAAAACCAAGTTGTCACCAAACCATAGCCAAACCAAGCCTTCACCAAACCATAGCCAAACCAAGCCTTCACCAAACCATAGCCAAACCAAGCTTTCACCAAATTGTAGCCAAACCAAGCCGTCACCAAAATAAGCCGTCACCAAACCGTAGTCAAACAAAGCCGTCACCAAACCAAGCCGTTACCATACTGTAGCCAAACCAAGCCGTCACCAAATCATAGCCAAACAAAGCCGTCACCAAACCGTAGCCAAACCAAGCCGTCACCATACTGTAGCCAAACCAAGCCACCACCAAACCAAGCTGTCACCAAACCGTAGCCAAACCAAGCTGTCACCAAACTGTAGCCAAACCAAGCCGTCACCATACTGTAGCCAAACCAAGCCGCCACCAAACCAAGCCGTCACCAAACCGTAGCCAAACCAAGCCGTCACCAAACCAAGCCGTCACCATACTGTAGCCAAACCAAGCTGTCACCAAACCATAGCCAAACAAAGCCGTCACCAAACTGTAGCCAAACCAAGCCGTCACCTTACTGTAGCCAAACCAAGCCGTCACCATACTGTAGCCAAACCAAGCTGTCACCAAACTGTAGCCAAACCAAGCCGTCACCATACTGTAGCCAAACCAAGCCGTCACCATACTGTAGCCAAACCAAGCCGTCACCATACTGTAGCCAAACCAAGCCGTCACCATACTGTAGCCAAACCAAGCCGTCACCATACTGTAGCCAAACCAAGCCATCACCAAACCAAGCCGTCACCATACTGTAGCCAAACCAAGCCATCACCAAACCGTAGCCAAACCAAGCTGTCACCAAACTGTAGCCAAACCAAGCCTTCACCATACTGTAGCCAAACCAAGCCGTCACCAAACCGTAGCCGAACCAAGCCTTCACCAAATCGTAGCCAAACCAAGTCGTCAACAAAATAAGCCGTCACCAAACTGTAGCCAAACCAAGCTGTCACCAAACTGTAGCCAAACCAAGCCGTCACCATACTGTAGCCAAACCAAGCCATCACCAAACCATAGCCAAACCAAGCCGCCACCAAACCAAGCTGTCACCAAACCGTAGCCTAACCAAGCTGTCACCAAACTGTAGCCAAACCAAGCCGTCACCAAACCATAGCCGAACCAAGCCTTCACCAAATCGTAGCCAAACCAAGTCGTCACCAAAATAAGCCATCACCAAACCGTAGCCAAACCAAGCCTTCACCAAACCATAGCCAAATCAAGCCGTTACCAAACCAAGCCCTCACCAAACCGAAGCAGTCACCAAACCGTAGCAAAACCAAGCCATCACCAAACCTTAGCCAAACCAAGCCGTCACCAAACCGTAGCAAAAACAAGCCATCAAGGCGATAAAAATGTGAGTCATGGGGAGGACGATGTGAGTCATGGGGGAAATGTGAGTCATGGGGAGGACAATGTGAGTCATGGGGAGGACAATATGAGGCGTGGGGAGGACAATATGAGTCATGGGGGGCAATGTGAGTCATGGGGAGGACAATATGAGTCATGTGATTCATGGGGAGGACAATGTGAATCATTTGGATGACAATATTTGTCATGGGGAGGACAATATGAGTCATGTGAGTAATTCGGATGGCAATGTGAGTCATGTGAATCATGGGGAGGACAATATGAGTCATGGGAAGGACAATGTGAGTCATGGGGGGGGACAATATGAGTGTTGTGAGTCATGGGGAGGACAATATGAGTCATGGGGAGGACAATATGAGTCATGGGGAGGACAATGTGAGTCATGGGGAGGACAATATGAGTCATGGGGAGGACAATGTGAGTCATGGGGAGGACAATATGAGTCATGGGGAGGACAATATGAGTCATGGGGAGGACAATATGAGTCATGGGGGGCAATGTGAGTCATGGGGAGGACAATGTGAGTCATGGGGGGGCAATGTGAGTCATGGGGGGGACAATATGAGTCATGGGGGGCAATATGAGTCATGGGGAGCAATGTGAGTCATGGGGGGACAATGTGAGTCATGGGGGGCAATGTGAGTCATGGGGGGCAATATAAGTCATGGGGGGCAATGTGAGTCATGGGGGGGAAATGTGAGTCATGGGGGGGCGATATGAGTCATGGGGGGGCAATGTGAGTCATGGGGAGGGCAATGTGAGTCATGGGGGGCAATATGAGTCATGGGGGGGCAATATGAGTGTTGTGAGTCATGGGGAGGGCAATGTGAGTCATGGGGGGCAATGTGAGTCATGGGGGGGCAAAATGAGTCATGGGGGGCAATGTGAGTCATGGGGGGGCAATATGAGTGTTGTGAGTCATGGAAAGGGCAATGTGAGTCATGGGGGGCAATGATTCATGGGGAGGACAATATGAGTCATGGGGGGAAATGTGAGTCATGGGGAAGGCAATTAGAGTCATGGGGAGGTCAATGTTAGTCATGAGTTACAGATACCTTAAAAAAGATAGGTGTGGATCAGAAAGCCAGTCTTCAATGGCTGTGCAAAGTTTCTGGATATTGGCGGGAACTGCAACACGCTGTTGCATATGTTGATCCAGAGCATCCCAAACATGCTCAATGAGGGACATGTCTTGTTAGTATGCAGGCCATGGAAGAACTGGGACATGTTCAGCTTCCTGGAATTGTGTACAGATCCTTGAGACATGGGGCCATGCATTATCATGCTGAAACATGAGGTGATGGCAGTGGATGAATGGCATGACAATGGGCCTCAGGATCTTGTCACGGTATCTCTGTGCAATCAAATTGCCATCAATAAAATGTAATTGTGTTCTTTGTCCGTTGCTTATGCCTGCCCATACCATAACCCCACGCCACCATGGGGCACTCTGTTCATTATGTTGACATGTGCAAACTGCTCGCCCACATGACACCATACACGTGGTCTGCAGTGGTGAGGCAGGTTGGACGCACAGCCAAATTCTCTAAAACGTCATTGGATGCTGGCTTATGGTAGAGAAATTAACAGTAGTTAATCTGATCACTGACCAGTCGGTCTATTGTGGGTCGACAGTAGTTAATCTCATTACTGACCAGTAGGTCTATTGTGGGTCGACAGTAGTTAATCTGATCACTGACCAGTCAGTCTATTGTGGGTCGACAGTAGTTAATCTGATCACTGACCAGTCGGTCTATTGTGGGTCGACAGTAGTTTCTCTCTCCACTGACCAATCAGTCTTTACCACTGACAAGTCGGTCCATTGTGGGTCGACAGCAGGGGAGAGAGGAGCCTGGACCTGCAGCCTGTTTGTTCGTTTTCCTGCTTCTCTCTGTCTGTCCCAGTCATGCTGCATCTCTCTGTCTGTCCCAGTCATACTGCTTCTCTCTGTCAGTCTCAGTCATACTGCTTCTCTCCGTCTATCTCAGTCATGCTGCTTCTCTCTGTCTGTTTCAGTCATACTGCTTCTCTCTCTGTCTGTCTCAGTCATGCTGCTTCTCTCTGTCTGTCCCAGTCATGCTGCTTCTCTCTGTCTGTCTCAGTCATACTGCTTCTCTCTGTCTGTCTCAGTCATGCTGCTTCTCTCTGTCTGTCCCAGTCATACTGCTTCTCTCTGTCAGTCTCAGTCATACTGCTTCTCTCCGTCTATCTCAGTCATGCTGCTTCTCTCTGTCTGTTTCAGTCATACTGCTTCTCTCTCTGTCTGTCTCAGTCATGCTGCTTCTCTCCGTCTGTCCCAGTCATGCTGCTTCTCTCTGTCTGTCTCAGTCATACTGCTTCTCTCTATCTGTCCCAGTCATACTGCTTCTCTCTCTGTCTGTCTCAGTCATGCTGCTTCTCTCCGTCTGTCCCAGTCATGCTGCTTCTCTCTGTCTGTCTCAGTCATACTGCTTCTCTCTATCTGTCCCAGTCATACTGCTTCTCTCTCTGTCTGTCTCAGTCATGCTGCTTCTCTCTGTGTGTCCCAGTCATACTGCTTCTCTCTGTCTGTCCCAGTCATATTGCTTCTCTCTGTGTGTCTCAGTCATACTGGATCTCTCTGTCTGTCTCAGTCATACTGCTTCTCTCGGTCTGTCCCAGTTATACTGCTTCTCTCTGTCTGTCTCAGTCATACTGCTTCTCTCAGTCTGTCTCAGTCATACTGCTTCTCTCTGTGTGTCTCAGTCATACTGCTTCTCTCTGTGTGTCCCAGTCATACTGCATCTCTTTGTCTGTCCCAGTCATACTGCTTCTCTCTGTCTGTCCCAGTCATACTGCATCTCTCTGTCTGTCTCAGTCATACTGCTTCTCTCTGTGTGTCCCAGTCATACTGCATCTCTCTGTCTGTCCCAGTCATACTGCTTCTCTCTGTGTGTCCCAGTCATACTGCTTCTCTCTGTGTGTCCCAGTCATACTGCTTCTCTCTGTCTGTCCCAGTCATACTGCATCTCTCTGTCTGTCCCAGTCATACTGCTTCTCTCTGTGTGTCCCAGTCATACTGCTTCTCTCTGTGTGTCCCAGTCATACTGCTTCTCTCTGTCTGTCCCAGTCATACTGGTTCTCTCTGTCTGTCTCAGTCATACTGGTTCTCTCTGTCTGTCTCAGTCATACTGCTTCTCTCTGTCTGTCTCAGTCATACTGCTTCTCTCTGTGTGTCCCAGTCATACTGCTTCTCTCTCTGTGTCCCAGTCATACTGCTTCTCTCTGTGTGTCCCAGTCATACTGCTTCTCTCTGTCTGTCTCAGTCATACTGCTTCTCTCTGTGTGTCTCAGTCATACTGCTTCTCTCTGTCTGTCTCAGTCATACTGCTTCTCTCTGTCTGTCTCAGTCATACTGCTTCTCTCTCTGTGTCCCAGTCATACTGCTTCTCTCTGTGTGTCCCAGTCATACTGCTTCTCTCTGTCTGTCTCAGTCATACTGCTTCTCTCTGTGTGTCCCAGTCATACTGTCTGTGTTGTTCTAGAAGCTGAGGGTTCTTACTACACGCTGCCTCTTCAGCTGAGAATTCAGCCCAGATATACACAGATATACTATCAGTTTGTTTCTCTCTCTCTCTCTATCAGTTTATTACTTTTTCTATCTTAAGCCACAGACAAACATTCCCCTCCTAACTGAGAGTGATGTAATGTGCAGCTAGCTGAGGGAGGGAGGGAGGGAGGGAGGGAGGGAGAGAGAGAGAGAGAGAGACGCGCAGCCTGTTTTCATCTTAGAGGGCTAGAGAGTTACAGGGCTACAGGGCTAGAGAGCTACAGGGCTAGAGGGCTACAGGGCTAGAGAGCTAGAGGGCTACAGGGCTTGAGAGCTACAGGGCTACAGGGCTTGAGAGCTACAAGGCTACAGGGCTAGAGAGCTAGAGGGCTAGAGGGCTACATGGCTACAGGGCTAGAGAGCTAGAGGGCTACAGGGCTAGAGGGCTACAGGGCTAGAGGGCTAGAGGGCTACAGGGCTAGAGAGCTAGAGGGCTACAGGGCTTGAGGGCTACAGGGCTAGAGAGCTAGAGGGCTACAGGGCTACAGGGCTAGAGGACTAGAGGGAAACGGGGCTACAGGGCTACAGGGCTAGAGGACTAGAGGGATACGGGGCTACAGGGCTAGAGGGCTACAGGGCTAGAGAGCTAGAGGGCTACAGGGCTAGAGAGCTAGAAGGCTACAGGGCTTGAGGGCTAGAGGGCTACAGGGCTAGAGAGCTAGAGGGCTAGAGAGCTAGAGGGCTACAGGGCTTGAGGGCTAGAGGGCTAGAGAGCTAGAGGGCTACAGGGCTTGAGGGCTACAGGGCTAGATAGCTAGAGGGCTACAGGGCTTGAGGGCTACAGGGCTTGAGGGCTACAGGGCTTGAGGGCTAGAGGGCTACAGGGCTAGAGAGCTAGAGGGCTACAGGGCTACAGGGCTAGAGAGCTAGAGGGCTACCGGGCTAGAGGGCTACAGGGCTAGAGAGCTAGAGGGCTACAGGACTAGAGGGCTACAGGGCTAGAGGGCTACAGGAATAGAGGGCTAGAGGGATACGGGATACAGGGCTACAGGGCCACAGGGCTACAGGGCTAGAGGGTTACAAAACTAGAGGGCTACAGGGCCAGAGGATTACAGGGCCAGAGGATTACAGGGCCAGAGGGTTACAGGGCTAGAGGGTTACAGGGCTAGAGGGTTACAGGGCTAGAGGGTTACAAAGCTAGAGGGCTACAGGGCTAGAGGGCTACATGTCTACATGGCTAGAGGACTACAGGGCTAGTTAGCTACATGGCTAGAGGACTACAGGGCTACAGGACTAGAGGACTACAGGGCTACAGGTTTAGAGGGCTACAGGGCTAGAGTGCAAGAATGCTAGAAGCTACAGGGCTAGAAGCTACAGGGCTACAGGACTAGAGGACCTCGGAGCTACAGGGCTACAGGACTAGAGGACCTCGGAGCTACAGGGCTAAAGGGCGACAGTATACTTGAGCTGGACACTGCCCTATAAAGGCAAAACACAGTATCTACGAATTTGGTAAAAAATCTTTGAACTGTTAAAATGGCCAGTTATATTATCTGATTAATGTGGTATTTAGTTTCTTGACACAAGAACAAGCCAGTCGATCAGAAATACATGTCTGTCTAGACAGACAAATAATGGGAGCCGCAAACCTCCGTCTGTCAGAGCAAGTTGCTCGGACCTCCAGTCTGCTGAGGACCGAAGGAAGAGCTGAAGTCAGATTTTGCAGTACAAAAAAAAAACATGGCGTTGATCCTTTTTGTAAGGCAGTATACTAGAGCTGTAGTCAGTGTGTGTAGAGCTACCCTAACCCTAACCCTGCCAGGGCTGCAGTCAACACAACCTCTCTCTCACTGAAGTGTGTCTACAATACACCTCTCTGTACCCAGAGCTGTAGTCAGTGTGTGTACAGTAGAGCTACCCTAACCCTGCCAGGGCTGCAGAATGTGCTGAGGCAGGAGTGGGTAAGGAGGAAAGAAAAACACGAGTGTTAAGACAACACAGCCTCTCTCTCACTGGAGTGTGTCTACAATACACCTCTCTGTACCCAGAGCTATCTATCTATCTATCTATCTGTCTGTCTGTCTGTCTGTCTGTCTGTCTGTCTGTCTGTCTGTCTGTCTGTCTGTCTGTCTGTCTGTCTGTCTGTCTGTCTGTCTGTCTGTCTGTCTGTCTGTCTGTCTGTCTGTCTGTCTGTCTGTCTGTCTGTCTGTCTGTCTGTCTGTCTGTCTACCAAGGCTGTTGTTTAAATAGAGATTTAAGCTAACAGTGTACGTTTCAGGGTTGTGTGTGTGTGTGTGTGGCGAGTTCGCACGTGTATATGTGTGCTTTTCTGGGCTCTTGTAGTTCTGTACTCTTGAACATTCCAAGTCCTCTGACTTATACAAACAGTCAGCATGGTGCTGAGGCCACACACACTCCCTCTCACACTCTCTCTCACACACACACACACACACACACACACACACACACACACACACACACACACACACACACACACACACACACACAGACAGACAGACGGTGCCGTAGAAGATGACAGACATTTTACGTGCCCCCAGCCGATTGTGTTTTTTTTGTTCGTTTATTTGCGTTGTTTGTAACTTATGTGTTTACTTATTTTGTACATAATGTTGCCGCTACCGTTTCTTATCGCCGAAAATAACTTCAGAACATCAGGACTGCGATTACTCACCACGGACTGGCAGAATCCTTTTTTTCCTTTCATGACTCTGACGAGCCCGACGCAAAGGATATACTGCTTCCTCGGGAACAGGCCTCGATCCCTGTGATCTGCGTGAAGAGGAGTCGGAGAAAGAGGGGGCGAAGGTCGGGCTGCCTTGTGAGAATTCGTAGGCGATCTAATAAACCCCCACTTCCCTCCATTCTGCTAGTAAACGTGCAATCTTCGGAGAATAAAAACGACAAGTTACGCGGAAGATTAAACTACCAAACGAGACATTAAAAACTGTAACATTTTATGCTTCACGGAATCGTGGCTGAACGACGACAATATCAACATACAGCTGGCTGGTTATACGCTGAACCAGCAGGATAGAACAGCGGCGTCTGGTAAGACAAGGGGCGGGGGTCTGTGTATTTTTGTAAACAACAGCTGGTGCACGATATCTAAGGAAGTCTCGAGCTATTGCTTGCCTGAGGTAGAGTATCTCATGATAAGCTGTAGACCACACTACCTACCGAGAATGTTCTCATCTGTATTCTTTCTAGCTGTTTACATACCACCACAGTCAGAGGTTGGCACTAAGATAGCATTGAATGAGCTGTATTCCGCCATAAGCAAACAAGAAAACGCTCACCCAGGGGAGGAGCTCCTAGTAGCTGGGGACTTTAATGCAGGGAAACTTAAATCAGTTTTTCCAAATTTCTATCAGCATGTTAAATGTGCAACCAGAGGGAAAATAACTCTGGACCACCTATACTAAACACACAGACATGCATACAAAGCTCTCCCTCACCCTCCATTTGGAAAATCTGACCATAATTCTATCCTCGTACTACACTGGCTCTGACACTCGTCGGATGTGGCAGGGCTTGCAAACTATTGCAGACTACAAAGGGAAGCAAAGCCAAGAGCTCCCCAGTGACACGAGCTTACCAGACAAGCTAAACTACTTCTATGCTCCCTTCGAGGCAAATAACACTGAAACATGCATGAGAGCACCGGCTGTTCCGGAAGACTGTGTGATCACACTCTCCGCAGCCAATATGAGTAAGACCTTTAGACAGGTCAACATTCACAAGGCCGCAGGGCCAGACGGATTACCAGGACGTGTACTGCGAGCATGCGCTGACCAACTAGCAAGTGTCTTCACTGACATTTTCAATCTCTCCCTGTCTGAGTTTTTATTTATTTATTTATTTTACCGTTATTTTACCAGGTAAGTTGACTGAGAACACATTCTCATTTACAGCAACGACCTGGGGAATAGTTACAGGGGAGAGGAGGGGGACGAATGAGCCAATTGTAAGCTGGGGATGATTAGGTGACCATGATGGTATGAGGGCCAGATTGGGAATTTAGCCAGGACACCGGGGTTAACACCCCTACTCTTACGATAAGTTCCATGGGATTTTTAATGACCTCAGAGAGTCAGGACACCCGTTTAACGTCCCATCCGTAAGACGGCACCCTTGCACAGGGCACCCTGCCCTGGGGCATTGGGATATTTTTTTTAGACCAGAGGAAAGAGTGCCTCCTACTGGCCCTCCAACACCACTTCCAGCAGCATCTGGTCTCCATTCCAGGGACTGACCAGGACCAAGCCTGCTTAGCTTCAGAAGCAAGCCAGCTTTGGGTCTGTAATACCAACATGTTTTAAGCAGACCACCATAGTCCCTGTGCCCAAGAACACCAAGGTAACCTGCCTAAATGACTACCGACCCGTAGCACTCACGTCTGTAGCCACGAAGTGCTTTGAAATGCTGGTCATGGCTCACATCAACACCATCATCCCAGAAACCCTAGACCCACTCCAACTTGCATACCGCCCCAACAGATCCACAGATGACGCAATCTCTATTGCTCTCCACACTGCCCTTTCCCACCTGGACAAAAGGAACACCTATGTGAGAATACTATTCATTGACTACAGCTTAGCGTTCAACACCATAGTGCCCTCCAAGCTCATCACTAAGCTAAGGACCCTGAGATGAAACACAACCCTCTGCAACTGGATCCTGGACTTCCTGACAGGCCGCCCCCAGGTGGTGAGGGTAGGTAACAACACATCCGCCATGTTGGTCCTCAACACAGGGGCCCCTCAGAGGTGCATGCTTAGTCCCCTCCTGTACTCCCTGATCACCCATGACTGCATGGCCTGGTGCCAGGACAACAACCTGTTTCTCAACGTGATCAAGTCAAAGGAGATGATTGTGGACTACAGGAAAAAGAGGACCGAACACACCCCCATTCTCATCGACGGGGCTGCAGTGGAGCAGGTTGAGAGCTTCAAGTTCCTTGGTGTCCACATCACTAACAAACTAACATGGTCCAAGCACACCAAGGCTGTCGTGAAGAGGGCGTGACAAAACCTATTCCCCCTCAGGAGGCTGAAGAGATTTGGCATGGGTCCTCAGATCCTCAAAAGATTCTTCAGCTGCACCATCGAGAGCATCCTGACTGGTTGCATCACTGCTCGGCCTCTGAACGCAGTGGCACTACAGAGGGTAGTGTGAACGGTCCAGTACATCACTGGGGCCAAGTGTCCTGCCATCCAGGACCTCTATTCCAGGCGATGTCAGAGGAAGACCCTAAAATTTGTCAAAGACTCCAGCCATCCTAGACTGTTCTCTCTGCTACCGCACGGCAAGTGGTACCGGAGCGCCAAGTCTAGGTCCAAGAGGCTTCTTAACAGCTTCTTCCCCCAAGCCATAAGACTCCTGAACATCTAATCAAATGGCTACCCAGACTTATCTGTATTTTTTTAACTGCATTGTTGGTTAGGGGCTCGTAAGTAAGCATTTCACTGTGAGGTCTACACCTGTTGTATTCAGCATTTCACTGTTAGCGCATGTGATTAATAACATTTTATTTTATTTGAGATAGCTGACAGACAGACAGACAGACAGACAGACAGACAGACAGACAGACAGACAGACAGACAGACAGACAGACAGACAGACAGACAGACCAGAGGCGTGTATAGAGTCAACTACATAGACTGAAGTCAGGCCAGGTCAGCTCAGTAAGGGCCGAGCTTCATCTTTATTTTACAGAACCGACTAGACAAACCTACTATTACTTATCAAGTCTCTAGTTGTCTGGTAACCTGACCTCATGTGCATTGACAGAATGTGCGGTCAGTGTTGGATGTGGGTGTACATGGGGACGGCAGGGATTCAGTGTTGGATGTGGGTGTACATGGGGACGGCAGGGATTCAGTGTTGGATGTGGGTGTACATGGGGACGGCAGGGATTCAGTGTTGGATGTGGGTGTACATGGGGACAGCAGGGATTCAGTGTTGGATGTGGGTGTACATGGGGACGGCAGGGATTCAGTGTTGGATGTGGGTGTACATGGGGACGTTGGGGATTCAGTGTTGGATGTGGGTGTACATGGGGACGGCAGGGATTCAGTGTTGGATGTGGGTGTACATGGGGACGTCAGGGATTCAGGTAGACAGCTCTTGCGTGACTCTCTGGTTGGGCCAGCGCAATTGGGTCGGCGATGTTCAGTGGGGGCCCCGATTTCCGACTTAGAAAATTACACCTGTTTTTCAGACTTACCTTGTGAAGGTGTGTAACACTTTTGCAGGTGTGGTTCCCTTGCGCACTGAATAAATGTAATTCAACTGCTGAAAACCCTCCTCTTTGCTGGCCAACATAATTTTTCGTGGAGTTTTCATTCAATGGAGTTTTCAGTACATTTATCTTAAGCCATCCCTTTAAATAGGGTGCACCTTTAATTATAATTTTGTGGTGGACTGACTCACTGGAATACATGGAGAGAACGGGTTTAGAAAATAGGGATCAATTAAAGAAAGATATCTGTGCATCTTTGTCGCTGTTTTCAAAACCAACGGGTAGATTTTAAAATACTCTGATCTTGGATATTATTTAGGCGCATTTTGAGGTTAGGAAAGTATTGATGAATCAAAATACAGCGGTTTGATTCATCCTGAAAGTTGTCATGTTCAATCCATGAAATATTGGAAGGTGGATAAAAGTGTACAATAAGGGTTGAACAATAGTTCTATAAATCTACCCTGATACTCACTAATCATGGAACTGAATGACAACGGTTCTACTCTGCTAGCCAGCACCTCTCCTAAACAGGTGTTCTACTCTGCTAGCCAGCACCTCTCCTAAACAGGTGTTCTACCTAGCCAGCACCTCTCCTAAACAGGTGTTCTACTCTGCTATCCAGCACCTCTCCTAAACAGGTGTTCTACTCTGCTAGCCAGCACCTCTCCTAAACAGGTGTTCTACTCTGCTAGCCAGCACCTCTCCTAAACAGGTGTTCTACTCTGCTAGCCAGCACCTCTCCTAAAAAGGTGTTCTACTCTGTTAGCCAGCACCTCTCCTAAACAGGTGTTCTACTCTGCTAGCCAGCACCTCTCCTAAACAGGTGTTCTACTCTGCTAGCCAGCACCTCTCCTAAACAGGTGTTCTACTCTGCTAGCCAGCACCTCTCCTAAACAGGTGTTCTACTCTGCTAGCCAGCACCTCTCCTAAACAGGTGTTCTACTCTGCTAGCCAGCACCTCTCCTAAACAGGTGTTCTACTCTGCTAGCCAGCACCTCTCCTAAACAGGTGTTCTACTCTGCTAGCCAGCAACTCTCCTAAACAGGTGTTCTACTCTGCCAGCACCTCTCCTAAACAGGTGTTCTACTCTGCTAGCACCTCTCCTAAACAGGTGTTCTACTCTGCTAGCCAGCACCTCTCCTAAACAGGTGTTCTACTCTGCTAGCCAGCACCTCTCCTAAACAGGTGTTCTACTCTGCTAGCCAGCACCTCTCCTAAACAGGTGTTCTACTCTGCTAGCCAGCACCTCTCCTAAACAGGTGTTCTACTCCGCTAGCCAGCACCTCTCCTAAACAGGTGTTCTACTCTGCTAGCCAGCACCTCTCCTAAACAGGTGTTCTACTCCGCTAGCCAGCACCTCTCCTAAACAGGTGTTCTACTCTGCTATCCAGCACCTCTCCTAAACAGGTGTTCTACTCCGCTAGCCAGCACCTCTCCTAAACAGGTGTTCTACTCTGCTAGCCAGCACCTCTCCTAAACAGGTGTTCTACTCCGCTAGCCAGCACCTCTCCTAAACAGGTGTTCTACTCTGCTAGCCAGCACCTCTCCTAAACAGGTGTTCTACTCCGCTAGCCAGCACCTCTCCTAAACAGGTGTTCTACTCCGCTAGCCAGCACCTCTCCTAAACAGGTGTTCTACTCTGCTAGCCAGCACCTCTCCTAAACAGGTGTTCTACTCTGCTAGCCAGCACCTCTCCTAAACAGGTGTTCTACTCTGCTAGCCAGCACCTCTCCTAAACAGGTGTTCTACTCTGCTAGCCAGCACCTCTCCTAAACAGGTGTTCTACTCTGCTAGCCAGCACCTCTCCTAAACAGGTGTTCTACTCTGCTAGCCAGCACCTCTCCTAAACAGGTGTTCTACTTTGCTAGCCAGCACCTCTCCTAAACAGGTGTTCTACTCACCTACCTACTACATAACAGTTAACTAACCCTGTTTTAAAGATTTGTATTGTACTGTACTGACTCACTGACTGTCTGTCTGTCTGTCTGTCTGTCTGAGTGACTGACTGTCTGTCTGACTGTCTAACTGATTGAGTGACTGTCTGACTGAGTGAATGAGTGACTGTCTGTCTGAGTGACTGTTTGTATGTCTAACTGAGTGACTGTCTGACTGACTGTCTGTCTGAGTGAGTAACTAACTAACTGAGTGACTGTTTGTATGTCTGACTGAGTGACTGTCTGACTGAGTGACTGTTTGTATGTCTGTCTGAGTGACTGTCTGACTGAGTGACTATCTGTCTGAGTGACTGTTTGTATGTCTAACTGAGTGACTGACTGTCTGTCTGTTGTGTCTCTGTGTTTCAGGACAGTGAGAGGTATATCTGGGGTTGTTTCTATGGTGACGGAGGCGGTGATTCTGTTGGATACCCATGATGCACCGGTACGATGCCTGAGTCGGAGACAGGTCTAGTAGCTCAGCGTGTAGCTACGGTGACCAGAGGAATAGTTGCTATGTGGTGTTCTCTCTGGCTCTCCATCCTCCTATTCCCTCTCTCCGTCTCTACAGCCAGATTACCCACAGTACTGCCCACAGGTAAATACAGTCCTCTTTATCTCTTCATCTCTCTCTCTCTCTCTCTCTGTCTCTCTCACTCTCTCAATTCAATTCAAGGGCCTTTATTGGCACAGGAAACATATGTTAACATTGCCAAAGCAAGTGAGGTAGATAATATACAAATCTCTCTCTCGCTCTCTCTCTGTTTTCAATTCAATTCAATTTAACGGGCTTTATTGGCATGGGAAACATGTTTACATTGCCAAAGCAAGTGAAATAGATAAAAAACAAAAGTGAAATAAACGATCAGAAATTAAAAGCAAACATTACACTCCCAAAAGTTTTAAAAGAATATAGACATTTCAAATGTTATATTATTGGCAATGTTGTAACAATATGCAATTAGCTGAAGTATGAAAGGGAAAATAAATAAACAGAAAAATATATACTGAACAAAAATATAAATGCAACATGTAACGTGTTTGTCCCATTTTTCATGAGCTGAAATAAAAATTCCCAAAAATGTTCTATCCACACAAAAATCTTATTTCTCTCAAATTTTGTGCACAAATTTGTTTACATCCTGTTAGTGAGCATTTCTCCTTTGCCAAGATAATCCATCCACCTGACAGGTGTGGCATATCAAGAAGCTGATTAAACAGCATGAGCATTACACAGGTGCACCTTGTGCTGGGGGACAATAAAAGGCCACTCTAAAATGTGCAGTTTTGTCACACAACACAATGCCACAGATGTCTCAAGATTTGAGGGACTGCAGGAATGTCCACCAGAGCTGTTGCCAGAGAATTGAATGTTAAATTCTCTACCATAAGCCGCCTCTAATGTCGTTTTAGAGAATCTTCCAGTACGTCCAACCGGCCTAAAAACCGCAGACCACGTGTAACCACGCCAGCCCAGGACCTCCACATCCGGTTTCTTCCCTTGTGGGATTGTCTGAGACCAGCCACCCGGACAGCTGATGAAACTCTGGAGTATTTCTGTCTGAAATAAAGTCATTTTGTGTGGAAAAACTCATTCTGATTGGCTGGGCCTGGTTCCTCAGTGGGTGGGCCTGGCTCCCAATAGGCTCAAGGCCCACCCATTGGCTGCGTCCCTGCTCAGTCATGTGAAATCCACAGATTAGGAACTAATGAATTCATTTCAATTGACTGATTTCCTTATATGAAGTGTAACTCACTAAAATCTTTGAAAGTGTTGCATGTTGTGTTTATATTTTTGTGCAGTGTAGATATTTAATAGACTTCAGCTCAAGTTGTTCCGCTGTTTCACTCTAAGGGGAAATCAATCTGAATATTTAGCTCACGTTTTCACGGCACATTCGTTATTTGTGTCCCACGATTTGATGACATCGTCTGGTCTTTCCTGTGGCTCAGTTGGTAGAGCATGGTGTTTGCAATGCCAGGGTTGTGGGTTCAATTCCCGCGGGGGGCCAGTACAAAAAATAAATAAAATAAATGCATGAAATGTATGCATAAGTCGCTCTGGATAAGAGCGTCTGCTAAATGACTAAAATGTAAAAAAATGTTTTTCCACCCACACCTTTTAGATTTTATAGGGAAGCTGAAAAGTAAAAAATACTGTTTAGGTTTTCTACTGCCAAGTTTACACCTTCACTATTACAGTAAAATATTTTGTCCGGGAAGTTGTCTAAAAGGGATTGAATTTGTTGTTGGCTATTTGTATTTTTGGTAGGTTTCCACACTACTTTCCTTCCATCTATAGCATTTCTTAATATTATTCCGTTCCTTTAGCTTGAACAGAGTATTGCTCTGTTCAAGTAGACTGTGATTTTGCTGTGGTCTGATAGGGGTGTCAGTGGGCTGACTGTGGTCTGATAGGGGTGTCAGTGGGCTGACTGTTAACGCTCTGAGAGACTCTGTCATCGTTAAAGTATGGGGATTCTATTGGGGGGATATAGGTAGCACACATTTTTCTCTGTTGAGATAATGTTCTTATTAATTTCTGGTCCATCTCCTCTATACCATGTTTCTTGTAGGATGACAATGTCTGTATTTTGTATTTTGTGTTCTGTGGTGTCTAGTGTTGTTTTTGTGTGGTTTAGGCCCAGACCATCACAGTAGGTGTGAGCAGAGCATGTTGAGCATCTGATACGTACCTCTCAGGTCGCAGGATGGGGCTTTGAGGGGTGCGTTAGTGGGGGTTGGTCTGCTCATGGCCTGGGCATAGGTGTGGTTGTCATGTTGAGGTCCTTGCTGCAGGGGCGGGAGGCATGGGGGGGCATAAGACTGATCTGGGGGGGCCTATATAGGGTGTGGCTAGGGTTTGTTTGGGGAGGGGTCGACTGGTGGGGGACGTGGCTGGTGGTGTATGGCTGTGGGTCCTCTTGGTGCTGGTGTCTACCCTTCTCAATGGCAAGGCTGTGCTCACTGAGCCTGTACTTTGTCAAGGTTTTTCTAAGGTTTTGAACGGTAACCATGGTCAAATACTTTGCCATGGTTTACTGTCGATTTAGCATTTTGCTTTGCTTTGTGTTTGTGCTTGTGTTTCCCAATAGGTAATGTAGTTTAGTTTTGACTGTTGTAATTTGTTTTATTCTGATTGATTGGATGTTCTGAACCTGAGGCTTTAGTGTGTTAGTAGAACAGGTTTGTGAACTCAGCCCCAGGACCAGCTGGATGAGGGTCCTGAGGCTTCAGTGTGTTAGTAGAACAGGTTTGTGAACTCAGCCCCAGGACCAGCTGGATGAGGGTCCTGAGGCTTCAGTGTGTTAATAGAACAGGTTTGTGAACTCAGCCCCAGGACCAGCTGGATGAGGGTCCTGAGGCTTCAGTGTGTTAGTAGAACAGGTTTGTGAACTCAGTCCCAGGACCAGCTGGATGAGGGTCCTGAGGCTTCAGTGTGTTAGTAGAGCAGGTTTGTGAACTCAGCCCCAGGACCAGCTGGATGAGGGTCCTGAGGCTTCAGTGTGTTAGTAGAACAGGTTAGTGAACTCAGCCCCAGGACCAGCTGGATGAGGGTCCTGAGGCTTCAGTGTGTTAGTAGAACAGGTTAGTGAACTCAGCCCCAGGACCAGCTGGATGAGGGTCCTGAGGCTTCAGTGTGTTAGTAGAACAGGTTTGTGAACTCAGCCCCAGGACCAGCTGGATGAGGGGACTCTTTTCTTTGCACAGCTCTTGGCAATGATATGAGAGGGGGTCATTGTATTTTAGATGTTTACAAAACTTAATTGCCCTTTTTTGAGTTTTTATTATTAGTGGATATTGGCCTAATTCTGCCCTGCATGCATTGTTTGTAGTTTTCCTCTGGACATGTGGGAGAATCTTACAGAACTCTGCATGCAGGGTTTCAATGGGGTGTTTGTCTCTTTGGGTAAAATCTTGTTTTGCAAGTGGACCCCACACCTCGCCGCTATAAAGTGCATTTTTATAGGTATTTCAATTTGAATTCGTATTTTAATGGTGTAGAATGCCCTGCGTGTTTTCTCTCTCAGTTCGTTCACTTCCTCATTTAGGTGTCCAATAGAGCTTATATTCAAACCTCAGGAACTGTAGTGTGGACAGTACTCTATATATTTAAACCTCAGGAACTGTAGTGTGGACAGTACTCTATATATTTAAACCTCAGGAACTATAGTGTACAGTACTCTATATATTTAAACCTCAGGAACTGTAGTGTGGACAGTACTCTATATATTTAAACCTCAGGAACTGTACTGTTTACAGTACTCTATATATTTAAACCTCAGGAACTGTACTGTTTACAGTACTCTATATATTTAAACCTCAGTAATTGTAGTGTGTACAGTACTCTATATATTTAAACCTCAATTGTAGTGTGTACAGTACTCTATATATTTTGTACCAATTGATAACTTTGGTCTAATTCCCTGAGTTCTGGATCTTCTCTGAAAATTCATTATTTTAGTATTTTGGGGGTTTACTGCCAGGGCCCAGGTCTGGCAGTACTGCTCGAGCAGGTCCAGGCTCTGCTGTAGGCCATGTGCTGTGGGGGTTTACTGCCAGGGCCCAGGTCTGGCAGTACTGCTCTAGCAGGTCCAGGCTCTGCTGTAGGCCATGTGCTGTGGGGGTTTACTGCCAGGGCCCAGGTCTGGCAGTACTGCTCTAGCAGGTCCAGGCTCTGCTGTAGGCCAGGTGATGTGGGGGTTTACTGCCAGGGCCCAGGTCTGGCAGTACTGCTCTAGCAGGTCCATGCTCTGCTGTAGGCCAGGTGCTGTGGGGGTTTACTGCCAGGGCCCAGGTCTGGCAGTACTGCTCTAGCAGGTCCAGGCTCTGCTGTAGGCCATGTGCTGTGGGGGTTTACTGCCCAGGCCCAGGTCTGGCAGTACTGCTCTAGCAGGTCCAGGCTCTGCTGTAGGCCATGTGCTGTGGGTGACAGCAGGCATAGGTCATCTGCGAAGAGTAGGCATTTAACCTCTGAATTGTGGAGACTAACACCAGGGGCTGAGGATTTTTCCTGAATGGTAGCAAATTCGTTGACATAAATATTGAAGAGTGCAGGGCTCAGATTGCAACCCAGGCGAAGGCCCCGCCTCTGGTTTAAGAATTCAGTTTTTTTTGTTGCCAATTTTGATGCTGCACGTATTGCCAGTATACATTGATTTAATGATGAAATATGTTTTACTCCCTACACAACTTTCAATAACTTTGTAGAACAGTCCTTTATGCCAAATATAATCAAATTACTTTTTGAAGTTGATAAAGCAAGCGTATATTTTGGTATTATTTTGGTAAACATGTTTATCTATCAGGGTGTGTAGGGTGTAAATATTGGTCGTGCAATGTTTCGGTATAAATCCAATTTGGCTTTTACTCAAGACATTTTGCTTATTAAGGAAGTTTAAAACTCTTACGTTTATAATACTACAGAAAACCTTCCCCAGGTCACTGTTCACACAAAACCCTCTGTAATTGTTAGGGTCAAATTTGTCTCCGTTCTTAAAGATTGGGGTTATGAGTTCTTGATTCCCGATGTCAGGGAAATAACCTACACTCAGAATAATATTAAACAGTTTTAATATAGCAAATTGACATTTTTAGCATCTCATTTAGGATGCCATCAGGTCCGCATGCTTTTTTACATTTGAGGGCCTGAAGTTTCTAATAGAGCTCCAATTCAGTAATTGGGGAGTCCAATGGATTTTGATTGGTCCTTTATAGCTTTTTCTAATCCATTCAACTTCTTATTTGGCATTGTTCTGCGTTTGCATCAATTTGAACAGCGTTATAGAGTGTCCATGTGTCACCATTTTGTATCGCTAATTCCTCTAGTTTAGATTTTGTTTCGTTTTTTCCAATTTTGTCAGAAGTTGTTTGTGTTTATGGACTCCTCAATTAGTGTTAGCTGCTTGCTGGTGTACTGTGTGTGCTTTTTTGGTTCTGAGTGTTCGTTTATAGAGTTTTAAAGTCTCACAGTAATGAAGGCGTAATTCACCATTATTTGGGTTTGTGCTTTTCCTTTGATAGTGTTCTAAGTTTTGTCCTTATAGTTTTACAATCTGCATCAAATTAGTTGTCATCTGTGGTATTTTTAATAGATTTTTTGTATCAATTTCAGTTGTGCTTCTTTTGCTGTTTGCCTGAATATTTAGTTGATGTTTATACTTATAGATTGATGTCTTCTTTACTGTGAGTGGATGTGCTATCCAGGAAGTTATCTAAGAGTGTTTGGATATTTTGGTTACAGGATGTTTTCTGGTTTCTTCTGTGCTGTTTTGGGCCCCATCTGTATGAATTTCTGATGTTGTCCAGCTTACTGGGCTGTGACTGTGTGGTTGTTTAATAAAATCGACGAGTTACGCGGAAGATTAAACTACCAACGGGACATTAAAAACTGTAACATGTTATGCTTCACGGAGTCGCGGCTGAACGACGACAATATCAACATACAGCTGGCTGGTTATATGATATATTGGCAAGATAGAACAGCGGCGTCTGGTAAGACAAGGGGCGGCGGTCTATGTTTTTTTTGTAAACAACAGCTGGTGCACTATATCTAAGGAAGTCTCGAGCTATTGCTTGCCTGAGGTAGAGTATCTCATGATAAGCTGTAGACCACACTACCTACCGAGAGAGTTCTCATCTGTATTCTTCATAGCTGTTTACATACCAGAGGCTGGCACTAAGATAGCATTGAATGAGCTGTATTCCGCCATAAGCAAACAAGAAAACGCTCACCCAGAGGCGACGCTCCTAGTAGCCCGGGGACTTTAATGCAGGGAAACTTAAATCCGTTTTTCCACATTTCTATCAGCATGTTAAATGTGCAACCAGAGGGAAAATAACTCTGGACCACCTTCTACTTCACACACAGAGATGCATACAAAGCTCTCCCTCGCCCTCCATTTGGCACATCTGACCATTATTCCATCCTCCTGATTCCTGCTTACAAGCAAAAATGAAAGCAGGAAGCACCAGTGACTAGATCAATAAGAAAGGGGTCAGATGAAACCGATGCTAAGCTACAGGACTGTTTTGCTAAAACAGACTGGAATATGTTCTGGGATTCCTCCAATGGCATTGAGGAGTATATCGCATCTGTCATTGGCTTCATCAATAAGTGCATCGATGATGTCGCCCCCACAGTGACCGTACGTACATACCCCAACCAGAAGCCATGGATTACAGGCAACATCCACACTGAGCTAAAGGCTAGAGCTGCTGCTTTCAAGGAGCGGGACTCTAACCCGGAAGCTTATAAGAACTCCCGCTATGCCCTCCGACGAGTCATCAAACAGGCAAAGAGTCAATACAGGACTAAGATTGAATCGTACTACACTGGCTCTGACACTCGTCGGATGTGGCAGGGCTTGCAAACCATTACAGACTACAAAGGGAAGCACAGCCGAGAGCTGCCCAGTGACATGAGCCTACCAGACGAGCTAAACTACTTCTATGCTCGCTTCGAGGCAAATAACACTGAAACATGCATGAGAGCACCAGCTGTATCAGAAGACTGTGTGATTACGCTCTCCGCAGCCGATGTGAGTAAGACCTTTAAACAGGTCAACATTCACAAGGCCGCAGGGCCAGACGGATTACCAGGACGTGTACTGCTAGCATGCGCTGACCAACTAGCAAGTGTCTTCACTGACATTTTCAACCTCTCCCTGTCTGAGTCTATAATGCCAACATGTTTTAAGCAAACCACCATAGAGCCTATGCCCAAGAACACCAAGGTAACCTGCCTAAATGACTACAGACCCATAGCACTCACATCTGTAGCCATGAAGTGCTTTGAAATGCTGGTAATGGATCACATCAATACCATTATCACAGAAACCCTAGACCCACTCCAATTTGCATACCGCCCCAACAGATCCACAGATTATGCAATCTCCATTGCACTCCACACTGCTCTTTCCCACCTGGACAAAAGGAACACCTATGTGAGAATGCTATTCATTGACTACAGCTCAGCCTTCAACACCATAGTGCTCTCAAAGCTCATCACTAAGCTAAGGACCCTAGGACTAAACACCTCACTCTGCAACTGGATCCTGGACTTCCTGACGGGCCGCCCCCAGGTGGTAAGGGTAGGTAACAACACACCCGCCACACTGATCCTCAACACAGGGGCCCTTCAGGGGTGCGTGTCCATTCCCCTCCTGTACTCCCTGTTCACTCATGACTGCACGGCCAGGCACGACTCTAACACCATCATTAAATTTGCCGATGACACAACAGTGGTAGGCCTGATCACCAACAACAACGAGACAGCCTATAGGGAGGAGGTCAGAGACCTGGTCGTGTGGTGCCAGGACAACAACCTCTCCCTCAACGTGATCAAGACAAAGGAGATGGTTGTGGACTACAGGAAAAAGAGGAACGAGCACGCCCCCATTCTCATCGATGGGGCTGCAGTGGAGCAGTTTGAGAGCTTCACGTTCCTTGGTGTCCACATCACCAACAAACTAGAATGGTCCAAACACACCAAGACAGTCGTGAAGCGGGAACGACAAAACCTATTCCCCTCAGGAGACTGAAAAGATTTGGCATGGGTCCCCATATCCTAAAAAGGTTCTACAGCTGCACCATTGAGAGCATCTTGACTGGTTGCGTCACTGCCTGGTATGGCAACTGCTCGGCCTCCGACCGCAAGGCACTACAGAGGGTAGTGCGAACGGTCCAGTACATCACTGGGGCCAAGCTTCCTGCCATCCAGGACCTCTATACCAGGTGGTGTCAGAGGAAGGCCCTAAAAATTGTCAAAGACTCCAGCCACCCTAGTCATAGACTGTTCTCTCTGCTACCGCAGACTATTTGCATTCCCACCCCCCTCCCCTCTCCACACCACTGCCACTCTCTGTTGCCATCTATGCAAAGTCACTTTAATTAACTCTACCTACATGTATTTACTACCTCAACTAACCAGTACCCCCACACATTCTGTACCTGCACCCCCCTGTATATATTGTTATTTTTTACTGCTGCTCTTGAATTACTTGTTACTTTTATCTCTTATTCTTATTCTTTGAAACTGCACTGTTGGTTGAGGAACAAGGTAATTTGGCTGTGATCAGACAGAGGTGTTAATGGCTTGACAGTGAATGAGCTGAGAGAGGAAGGGTCAATGTCTGTAGTCATATAGTCTTCTGTGCTGTGGCTGAGAGGTGAGCAATAGGTGGATCTCCCCAAAGAGTTTCCCCGTAACCTACCATTGACAAAGTACAGACCCAGGCTTCAACAGAGCTGCAACAGATCCCTTCCGTATTTGTTGATGGTGCTGTCACTGTTCGTCACGCCCTGACCTGAGAGAGACGTTTTATTTCTCTATTTTCTGCTACAAGACCATGGTGCTTGCCTACGGAGCTGTGAGGGGAACGGCACCTCCGTACCTTCAGGCTCTGATCAGGCCCTACACCCAAACAAGGGCACTGCGTTCATCCACCTCTGGCCTGCTCGCCTCCCTACCTCTGAGGAAGCACAGTTCCCGCTCAGCCCAGTCAAAACTGTTCGCTGCTCTGGCACCACAATGGTGGAACAAGCTCCCTCACGACGCCAGGACAGCGGAGTCAATCACCACCTTCCGTAGACACCTGAAACCCCACCTCTTTAAGGAATACCTGGGATAGGATATAGTAATCCTTCTAACCCCCCCCTCCCAAAAAAAAGATATAGATGTACTATTGTAAAGTGGTTGTTCCACTGGATATCATAATGCACCAATTTGTAAGTCGCTCTGGATAGGAGCGTCTGCTAAATGACGTAAATGTAAATGTAAATGTATTTTGTTAGGTCAGGGTGTGGGGTGGGCATTCTATGTGTTATATTTCTATGTTGTCTTTTTATTTATTGGCCTAGCATGGTTTCCAATCAGAGGCAGCTGTCTATCGTTGTCTCTGATTGGGAATCATACTTAGGCAGCCCTTTTTCCATCCTTCAGTTGTGGGATCTTGTTTTTGTACAGCTCAGTAAAGCCTGCAGAACGTGACGTTCGTTTTCCGTTGTTTGTTGTTTTGATTCAGTGTTCTGAGTTATAGTAAATAATGAACATGAGCACTTACCACGCTGCGCTTTGGTCCCCTTTCTTCAAACGAAAACCATCACACTGTTGTTTCTATGGGGGAGATTAAGACAGTTAGAAACAGGCCTGTAATAACACTGTTGTTTCTATGGGGTAGATTAAGACAGTTAGAAGCAGGCCTGTAATAACACTGTTGTTTCTATGGGGTAGATTAAGACAGTTAGAAACAGGCCTGTAATAACACTGTTGTTTCTATGGGGTAGATTAAGACAGTTAGAAACAGGCCTGTAATAACACTGTTGTTTCTATGGGGTAAATTAAGGCAGTTAGAAACAGGCCTGTAATAACACTGTTGTTTCTATGGGGGAGATTAAGACAGTTAGAAACAGGCCTGTAATAACACTGTTGTTTCTATGGGGGAGATTAAGACAGTTAGAAACAGGCCTGTAATAACACTGTTGTTTCTATGGGGGAGATTAAGACAGTTAGAAACAGGCCTGTAATAACACTGTTGTTTCTATGGGGTAGATTAAGACAGTTAGAAGCAGGCCTGTAATAACACTGTTGTTTCTATGGGGTAGATTAAGACAGTTAGAAACAGGCCTGTAATAACACTGTTGTTTCTATGGGGTAGATTAAGACAGTTAGAAACAGGCCTGTAATAACACTGTTGTTTCTATGGGGTAGATTAAGACAGTTAGAAACAGGCCTGTAATAACACTGTTGTTAGATCAGGTAGTGTTCCTGTGCGCACTTTTCTGTCCTCACGTTTGTGTTCTTTCTTTCTCCCACTCTCTCGCTCTCTCTCTTATAGTTAATGTACAAAAGGGAAAATAAATGAACATACTGTAAATATGGGTTGTATTGACAATAGTGTTTGTTCTTCACTGGTTGCCCTATCATTGTGGTAACAGGTCACAAATCGTGCAGCTGTGATTTTACACTGTGGTAGATATGGGAGTTGGATTTGTTTTCTAATTCTTTGTGGGTCTGTGTAATCTGAGGGAAATATCTGTCTCTAATGTGGTCATACATTTGGCAGGAGGTTCTGTTATTTTGTTAATTCTTTCCAATGTGTCAAGTAATTATCTTTTTGTTTTCTCATGATTTGTTCTCTCTCGCTCTCTCTCTGTGTTGTGTGTTTATGTGTTTCTAGACTGGTACAGACCTCAGTGTGTTTCTAGACTGGTACAGACCTCAGTGTGTTTCTAGACCGGTATAGACCTCAGTGTATTTCTAGACCGGTTCAGACCTCAGTGTGTTTCTAGACCGGTACAGACCTCAGTGTATTTCTAGACCGGTACAGACCTCAGTGTATTTCTAGACCGGTACAGACCTCAGTGTATTTCTAGACCGGTACAGACCTCAGTGTATTTCTAGACCGGTACAGACCTCAGTGTGTTTCTAGACTGGTACAGACCTCAGTGTATTTCTAGACTGGTACAGACCTCAGTGTATTTCTAGACCGGTACAGACCTCAGTGTATTTCTAGTCCGGTACAGACCTCAGTGTGTTTCTAGACCGGTACAGACCTCAGTGTGTTTCTAGACCGGTACAGACCTCAGTGTGTTTCTAGACTGCTACAGACCTCAGTGTATTTCTAGACTGGTATAGACCTCAGTGTATTTCTTGACTGCTACAGACCTCAGTGTGTTTCTAGACTGGTACAGACCTCAGTGTGTTTCTAGACCGGTACAGACCTCAGTGTATTTCTAGACCGGTACAGACCTCAGTGTATTTCTAGACCGGTACAGACCTCAGTGTATTTCTAGACTGCTACAGACCTCATTGTGTTTCTAGACCGGTACAGACCTCAGTGTGTTTCTAGACCGGTACAGACCTCAGTGTGTTTCTAGACCGGTACAGACCTCAGTGTATTTCTAGACCGGTACAGACCTCAGTGTGTTTCTAGACTGGTACAGACCTCAGTGTATTTCTAGACTGGTACAGACCTCAGTGTATTTCTAGACTGGTACAGACCTCAGTGTCTTTCTAGTCCGGTACAGACCTCAGTGTATTTCTAGACCGGTACAGACCTCAGTGTGTTTCTAGACCGGTACAGACCTCAGTGTGTTTCTAGACTGCTACAGACCTCAGTGTATTTCTAGACTGGTATAGACCTCAGTGTATTTCTTGACTGCTACAGACCTCAGTGTGTTTCTAGACTGGTACAGACCTCAGTGTGTTTCTAGACCGGTACAGACCTCAGTGTATTTCTAGACCGGTACAGACCTCAGTGTATTTCTAGACTGCTACAGACCTCATTGTGTTTCTAGACCGGTACAGACCTCAGTGTGTTTCTAGACCGGTACAGACCTCAGTGTGTTTCTAGACCGGTACAGACCTCAGTGTATTTCTAGACCGGTACAGACCTCAGTGTGTTTCTAGACTGGTACAGACCTCAGTGTATTT